>NC_081409.1:880987219-881292219 GCF_030272615.1 Cryptomeria japonica | reverse complement strand
CTCTCTCCTTCCCAACTTCCTTTCTTCTACTCTCTTTCTCTCCCTCTCTTTCCCTCTATGTCACTCTCTCTCTCTCCCTCTCTTTCCCTCTTTCCCTCTCTCTCACTCTCTCTTTCCCTATTTCCCTCTCTTTCCCTCTTCCCCTTTTTCTCACTCTCTCTTTCCCTCTTTCCCTCTCTCTCACTCTCTCTTTCCCTCCCCTCATATATCTCCCTATCTCTATTGTTCCTCCCTCTCTATCTCTATTTTTCATTTCTCTCTCTCTCTCTCCCAGCTCTCTCTCTCTCTCTCTCTCTCTCTCTCCTCCTCTCTCTCATCCTCTCTCTCTCTCTCTCTCTCTCTCTCTCTCTCTCTCTCTCTCTTTCCCTCCCCTCCTATATGTCCCTATCTCTATGTTTGGTGAATTTTAAAATGGTTTATAGAGCCAATTTGGCGTGTGCCAAATTTTGCACTCTCCAAATTTGGCGCTCTCCAAATTTGGCATGCGCCAAATGGATTGCATGTGAAAAACTTTTCATTGAATCAGTCTAACTATTTTTTCTTCAACTGAAAAAAATAAAAATCGCTGCCCTACGAAAACCACTCTGAATCATGAAAATATGAGATGGGCTATTATAGGCAGCCCTTAAGTGATCTTATAGATTCAAGCAAATCATTAGTAGGTGCCACTGATTCCTAGATACAACCTATCAAATTTTGATAATTTTTCACACTTAGGGCGCTCAAGGGATGATACCATTAGGGCATGTCCCTAAGCATTCGACCAAGTGGGGGGGAAAGGAAGGAGAATTCCATGGGTAAGAATGCCTTACTAGATGTGTTGGAACAAACAATTCGCGCCCATGATGAGAAGAATGAGAAATTGGCTCTATGGAAAATTTTCATTGAATGCATCTTACGATTTTTCATCAACTAAAAAATCGTTACCCTACGAAAACTGATCTAAATCTTGAAAATTCGAGACAAGATATTATAGGTAGCCCTCACATGACACTGTAGGTTCAAACAAATCATTTGTAGAAGCCACAGATTTTGAGATATAACCTGTTAAATTTTAACAATTTTCACACTTAGGGCGCTCAAGGGATGATGTCAATAGGGTATGGCTTTGAGTGTTTAGCTAAGTGGGGGGGCAAAATAGGAGCATGCCTAGGGTAAGAATGCCTAATTGGACATGTTGGAACCATCATTCATGCCCATGATGAGTAGAATGAGAAATTGGCTTCATGGCAACTTTTCATTGAATGCATGTGATGAGTTTTTCGTCAACTCAAAAATCATTGCCCTACGAAAACCGCTCGGAATCCTTAAAATCTTAGACAAGTTATTGTAGGTAGCCCTCAAATGACCCAATAGGTTTAAACAAATCATTCGTAGGTGCCACCAATTCTAAGATACAACCTGTTAAATTATATGTAATATATATCATATATTATATCATATATAATATAGTATATGCTTTATTAATATAATATTTTATTAATATTGGATATCCGATATTATCAGATATCTAATTTTCTTGGATTTTTACCTTGGCTAGATGTACTGACATCCAAGCTAAGCAAAAAGTCAACATAAATTTTTCACATTTTTAGGCGAGTGGAGAAGGCAATTTTCTTTAAATCACCACTTTTTGGCCTCTCGTGATCCTCCACATACCCTTTTCTGTAATTGGACCCAGTTTGATAGGCAACATGAGTACTTCTTTGGATGGTTGCTCACCATCATGATAAGCCTTTATTGTTATCCTCCTAGAAGTATCTATGTCACTTTCAAATAATCTAAGAGCAATTAGGATTCTCAAAGTACAAATATTTAGGTGCGGTCCATTGTCTATCAGTATTTATTTGATTTTGCAATTATGGACAAATACTTCAAGGTGCAAGGGATTATTATGTTTTGGTTTATCATGGGGGATGTCATTGTTTGTGAAAGAAACATGTTGGGAGGTGGCGAGATGCCCTACCCTAGATTGAAATTGGTCGACATCAATATTAGTAGGCACAATAGAGTCTGCCAAAGCTTTATCTAGGACAACTCTGTTCATGGGAGACATTCTCAAAAGTTCTAGATTGATATTTGTGCAGCTGTTTTTCCAAGATGGTCAAAGAGGTTGTACTGACTTGTGGTTGTTGACTTAGGAGGATTTTGAGGAGCTCCTTTTAATACTATCTTGGATTTACAACTAGCAACCACACATGGGGCGTTCTACTCTTGAATCCTTATGATTGACCACATCATCTAGCTAATAGAATTATCAACTAGAAAAAGAACTCTAGGGTCCCACCGGGCATGCCAAAAAAGAACTATTGATAGCCAAAATAGTCTAAGAAGTTCCTAAGGCATGGGATCAATGGCGACTTGTGGAAAAACCTTTGAGATTTTAGAAGGTGTTTCTTTGCTTTAAAAATGAGTTTGAAAATAGAGAGAAAAACCAACATCCAAACTAAAAGACTTTTATGAAAGAAAACATCAATGAATGTAGAGATTATATAGAGGTCTTGAGGAGCTTTGCAAGTGACATTCTACTAGGGGTACCTATTTTGTATGTTAGGCATAATATGCCACAGACCCTTCATTGTTGGGAGGAGAATACAATAAACTAAGTGACTTAGACATGAGTCACAGCCTTCAAATTCTCCCATATGGATCACCCATAAAGGCCAACCAAAAGTGACAATTCAACCACTTTGAAAGGACATATACCTTTATATCTTGCAAAATAAATGACATCCAAAATCAATTTTCATAAAAAATGGAAGAGTAGATATACTTGATTCATATTTAATAGACAAAAGAGCCATAAATACAACATCCATTAAGAGAAAAAATCATGCATTTATGAAATGGCACTAAGTATCATTCATAGCAACAAAATGGCTCTTTCTCCTTTTCTGGACTTGCTTCCTTTGTTCTATTTTCTTCTCTACTTCTACTCTTTCCTCAATTTCTCAACTCTTGCTTGAGAGTGTATTTGGTTGATCATTTGATACCACCTCAAAATCTCAAGTTGTTTTTTCTCCACATGCAAAAATAGTTGTTCTACCCTTATTGGTTGACAATTGTGATCCTAGTTATTATTTTGTAATGCTATCATGTGTGCATACATAGACATGACAATTTCATTTGCATCAAACATTTAGCCTATTTAATATTGAATAGTGTCAATGAACACCTTTAGAAACTTGTTGGGCTAGAATTGAAGTGCTTTAATCTCTCTTGAACATTATGCACCTCTCCCCGCCTTTTTGTCTTTGCACTAATTGAATGATGAGACATTAGTATCTATCCTTTGAGATGTTGATGCAAACTATGATGAGACATTAGTATCTATACTTTGAGATGATGATGCAAATTATATTATAAATGTTATATTGCTTTGCTAAATATGAATTTGATGCTCTAATGATCATCATTATTATGAATCCTTAATACCTAATGATTTGTATCCTACTATCTTAAGACATGTCTTAGTATGCCAACCTAAACCCATTTTCAAGTAAATTAGTGTGTACATAGATTAATAATAGCCAGTTTATTTGAATTAGAACAATAAAGAATTTGTTGGAGGTTGACTCATATTTGTGACAAAAGATAAATTATTATTACATTCGTGTAATATTAGTGGGCAAGGGAAGATGTATTCAGACAGCGAGTGAGGAGGGCGGAGGTTTCGCTTCCCGTGGATTTTACACTGCTTTCTTTTTGCGTGCATAACACTCATTACAGAAAGTTTCATATTTCTTTCTTTCTAAGTGTAGACTTAGAATTTGAAATAGACACTTGGAAAGTTTCATATTTCTTTCTTAATTGTGTGGAATTTTGTTTTCCCAACATTTTAATAAGAATTCACCCTACCCGAATTTCCTACACTTAAAAAGAAAGGGGCATTGACAGAGATGGATTTGAATGGCGTATTCACAACCTGAATTTCATGTGCACTATAAATTATTTGGATTGACAAACACGCTTGCTGTTTAATTTGGAAATACCAAGGAAATTAGGAATAAATTATATTAGATTTGAAAGCAATTTGATCTCAATCAGACATCAATGTTCTACTGCGTATGTCAATGTCAAATCTAATTTTACGCTGGTCAAAAGAAATAACAAGTCTGGTAAGACATTCGAAAGCGTTTTGTTCTACCACGGAGAAGAAAAATTCAGGAAGATGTGCAACTCACAACTTTTTAAAAACGAGTATAACGACGGTTTACTGGTACCATTTTTGGCCCTGTGTGGATGACAAATTTTGCCTAGTTGTTGCACGGGTGACTTTACAAAAAAATTCCACTACCATTTCAATTTTATGGTTATATTTTTTTCTTTCATTATCAAAAAATAAATAAATAAATAAATATATATATATATATATATATATATATATAGTTCTATGGTTCCAAAGGGTGGGGGTATCCATAGAAAAGAGTAGAGCCGCATAGAATAGTAGGGTCAGTGAGCTGATTCCCCCTACTATTCTATGGGTCTATGGACTCGCCCTACAATTCTATCGAACTGATTAATTAATTGGGGGCATTTGCCTGCCTTTAGAATAGTAAGGGGGCATCAGTTCATTAGTGACGCCCAAGCTGGGACCCCCCTCCACTCGATAGTTGCTAGCCCACCCCCAAGCCGACTCGGTCGGGGAGCCCATTTAGAATAGTAGGGGGCTAGAGTAACAATTCTAGTTGCAAATAAGCTATAATAAGGGCTAGAATCGAGGTTGTGGGGGATCTATAGTTGATCTTAGTTCCTGGGTTGGGTGGGAACTATATATATATATATATATATATATATATATATATATATTATATCATATATAATATAGTATATGTTTTATTAATATAATATTTTATTAATATTGTATATCCGATATTATCAGATATCTTATTTGCTTCAGCTTTTACCATGGCTAGATGTACTGACATCCAAGCTAAGCAAAAAGTCAACATGAATTTTCACATTTTTAGGCGAGTGGAGAAGGCAATTTTCTTCATATCGCCACTTTTTGGCCCCTCATGATCCTCCACATACCCTTTTCTGTAATTGGACCCACTTTGATATTCAACATGAGTACTCCTTTGGATGGTTGCTCACCATCATGATAATCCTTTATTGTTATCCTCGAAGTATCTATGTCACTTTCAGAAAATCTAAGAGCAATTAGGACTCTCAAAGTACAAATATTTAGGTGCAGTCCATAGTCTATCAATATTTGTTTGATTTTGCAATTATGGACAAATACTTCAAGGTGCAAGGGATTATTATGTTTGGGTTTATCATGGGGGATGTCATTGTTTGTGAAAGAAACATGTTGGGAGGTGGCAAGATGCCCTACCCTAGCTTGACATTGGTCAACATCAATATTAGTAGGCACAATAGAGTCTTCCAAAGCTTTATCTAGGACAACTCTGTTCATGGGAGACATTCTCAAAAGTTCTAGATTGATATTTGTGCAGGTGTTTTTCCAAGATGGTCAAAGAGGTTGTACTGACTTGTGGTTGTTGACTTAGGAGGATTTTGAGGATCTCCTTTTAATACTATCTTGGATTTACAAGTGGCAACCGCACATAGGGCGTTCTACTCTTGAATCCTTATGATTGACACATCATTATCTGATGTGTCAAAATAATTGATGGTATAGTTATGGGACGCACTTGTATAAATAGCATTGCCTTTTGGGTTGAAGTTTGAAGATGAGTCTTTTCTCTTATCATGATCAAGTAAGCAAGTCCTAAAAATAGTTTGGTCAACATTAGAATTCTCAACAAGAGAATCAAGTTCAATTGCACCTTGATTGAGTAAATCTTGGATAAGGTGCTTCAACTAAAAACAAGAGGCAGTTTTGTGTCCTTTTGATTGATGGTATTCGCAATATGAATTATCATTCCACCAATGTGGTTTTATTAATGGTTCCTCTTTTATCTCTAGCAACTTAATAAAGTTGGCTTGAATCAATTGTTTCATTATTGATTCAATAGGCTATCCCAATGGTGTGATTTTTTGGGGAGGAGTGTCTCTTGATCTGAAAGGCCTACATTATTGACCTTGTGGTTGGATTCTGTTGGTTGTGTGATTAGGTTGTTGAGTTTGTTTAGAATCTTGAATGTTTCTCATTTGGTCCATTTATAACAAACTTTGCTTGATTGTTTCTCACTATTCTTGCATCTACAACTCCATCGTTGGTGGCGTTCTTATTTATTGAGTAAAATATAATCTTGTCACTTGAGTTGTTTGAATTGTTATTATCCTTATTGATATTGATAATCCCTTTTGACACAAGAGTATTATCAATGTTTATTCCCTTCTTAATGAGTTTTTCAATGGTACTAGGACCTTTTAGCTTTAACTCATACATAATTTTTGGCACCAGATTTTGAATAAACAAATCAATTTGTTGTTCCTCAAGAATGTCAAGAGGAAATTAGCTAACTAGACTCCACCATCTTTGTAATAAAGTGACCAAATATTCTCTAGGTTTTTTCTTTGTCTCAGATAGATCTGACATGGTCACATTGTTTTTAATGTTAAAAGCAAAATGACAAATAAATTTTTCAGCCAATCATTCCATGATTTTATATTGCTAGGAAAACATGCATACCAATCCATGGCTTGTCTTGTGAGTCTTTGGGGGAAGAGGCACATAAGATATGTATCATCATAACTAACTTTCGTGCATGACACAAAAAAGGCCTGAATGCGATCTTTCAGATTTCCTCTTCCTTCGTATTTCTCAAAATTTAGTGATTTGAAATGTTGAGGACAGGGAGGCTTATAAAAACTCTTATCGAATGGATTGGGACATAAATCTTGTTGTGTGCATAAAGGGAGGCCTCAAATTAGTGTTGCAACTTCTCAATTTGTTGCACTATTGCGTCAAATTGTGAGGGTTTCAGAAGTTCATCATTCATCCCTACATGTCCTTATTGACAATACACGATGCCTCCAAATGGATTCTGGCGCTCTGAAATTGCCCACTTCAGAGTCTTTGGTACATATATGTTTTGATATTTCTCTTGTTGTTGTGGGACTACCATCTTTTGATATTGAATATTATGTTGTGCTTGTTGAGATAGAATTTCCATCTACATCTGAGATTGATATTGTCCCGTAGGATGAATTGGTTGTTTAAATTTTGCGTGTGATTGATAATAAGCACTTGCTTCTTGTTGTTGTTGTTGAGGCACATAATGACTAGTTTTCCCTTGTTTCACATATTGAGGAACATGATATTGTTGGTGTTGATGTTGTTGGTCTTGATTTGGGATTTGTTGATTTTGCACCAAAGGTTACTAACCTAGTACATACCCAAATAAATTCAAGAAATAACTTCAAGAATTCATTAAAGAGCTCTAGTACACGAGATTAGACAAAGTGTACGTAGGTGCTAAATAAAAATAATAAAAAGATGAGAAATTTTTACAAGCTATGATTTTAGTTTATAGACTATCATTTGAGTTCCCTTTGCTAACAATGATGTATTACCATTCACCCTCTATTTTATCTAGAAGCCTCTGAAATTATTCATAATATTTATTTTACAATCTTCTAATTTTTATTTTTATTCTAAAGAATTTTTTTATATTTTTAATAGGTGCAAGAAGATCTAGATCTTATAGTGCATATTTTAATATTTTTCACCAACTTTAAATAAGGATTGGAAGGTTACATAGTAATAAATGCCATCGCCCATCACTGAGAACACTATTAAAAATGTAACTATTATCTTATTATTGAATAACTCAGCGTATCCATCATGTTTTTGATGTTTTTTTTTCTTACCTTTTTAGTTTTATAGTAGATGCTCTGATACATATTGCAAAATTCTATATAAGTAAAGGATCACTGATGGATAACAAAGGTCCTAACTTGAAAGGGAAAGAAAAAGTTGAAGAGGTAAAACAAGAATTCTCAAAACAATGGATTAGAAAAGCTGATCTAAATGTTGGGAATACTCCTCCATCGGTAGAACCAATCAACATTCCACCAACAGAACAGAGTATTACTCCACCGACAGGATAGAGTAGTGCTCCACCGGTAGGAAGTTCTTCATCAAATTGAAGAAAGTTTCCTTGAGAGCTTGGTAATCTAATGACACATATGCTATAATTCCCTCGGTTAATGGTAAGAAGCTGGAAATTACTTCATTACCAGCAAACAATGTTAAGAGAATACTTAACCGACATGCATTAAATGTGGTAGATGGCAAATAAACATTATAAATTTGTGGTTTTGGTTCCATTTTAGTTCACCGAGATTTCAAACATTCGAAGAGTGCTTATGACATGATTACAGACAATGTGAAAATTGACATATGTGAATGGTTAAAAGATGAGTTAATTGACAAACTTTTTGAAAGTAGACATAGATAAGAAAATGAGAAAGGTACAGGATGAAATCAATAAACTTGCTGATAATTTTGTTAACTCACCTGATACATTATTAGTTTTTGAGCAAAGGATAACAAGTTTTGAGGAAGAGTTACTTAAGTTAGAAAGAGAAAAGGAGAGAATAGTAAATAAGGCAAAGAATTTGAGACTAAAACTGAGTCCAAGATTGGACTATCTAGCATCATTACGGAAGGAAATATCTGAGGTAGTGGTACAGGGATAGAAAACACCAGCAAAGCATATGCAACACCTCACCGGTATAGTTCAAAGAACAAAAAGAACAATAAGAGACAACAAGAAGTTTATGGAGAGTATAAACTTGATTTTGGCAGATCTATTTCAAATTTTAACTACCCAGTTACAAGGTTGAGGCTACAACTCTATTGACACCTTGATAACCTTTGTCATTGATGCCAAAGGGGGAGTAGTAGTATGAGAAAATAACTGGCAAAAGACTTATCTACTTAGGGGGAGTTCTTATATTTTTGGTAACATATTTTTTGAAACAGTTTTGGATACACTTTTGAATTTTTTCATGAGTGTTGCCATCAATGCCAAAGGGGGAGATTGTTGGCATATGCACACTCCAATGAGACATTGTAGGTGATTGAAGGTTTTGTCATTGATGGCAACCTTACAATCCTATGGCACCAGCAAGGCATTACACTGACAATGCATTACACCGGCACTAGCAAGATCAGACTCTACACCGGCACTTAGACCACTGGCACCGGCACAGAGAAAGGAAGCATACCAGCACAGAGGTCGATAGGATTTTTGATATATTATATTTTGTTTATTATTGTAAAAACTTTGTAAGCCGACTTGGCAAGTTGTAAAATGACTCTTATATATAAGAGAGATCATTGTAGACATTTTGTAAGAGATAAGAAAAAGATATTAGGCAGACCTATTATCCGAAATATAGGTTAAAGGTTTTATGTAAAGAACAGAGCAGAAACCGATACTGGATCTGGCATTATAGATGCTATTCTGAAGCAGTACAAGATACTAGATTTATATAATCCATCATTATAAGTCAGTGAGACTTCCCATTTTGTGTTTGAGCAGTGAGCTCTAGGCAGTTGGCCTTCCTGCATGTGCAGGCCCCTCTTGTAAGTAATATTCTCTTATTGGCCAGTAAGTGAATATTGTGGGTCACAAATCCCACCGAGGTTTTTCCCACACCGGTTTTCATCGTTAAATCTTTGTGTCATGGTGTGCTTTTCATGTGGATGCTTTTAATTCTGTTTATTGCATTATTTCTTGCATACCGGTACACTATTATAATCATTTCTTGAATCATTTCTTGTTGTTATTGTTTTTGTTTTTATTGTCGTGAGAATGGATGTTTTTGATATAGATTGGAAGCAAATCAATAGTAGATTTATGAGGGATGAGTTTTACAAAGATATTCAGGCACCCAAATGGTTGGACTTCTTGGCACTTGAGGAACCTGTCAATGATAATGCACTAGTTTTGCAAGCCTGGCATGGTTGTGCATTTGAAATTTTGATTTTGATGTCATTGTGTTCATAAGAAAGAAGTAACTATGTCCATTAATGAAAAACATGTTTTGAGATTTTAAAGTTTGAGTATAATTTGCATGATGGGACCTAGAAGTGTGATTCGTAATTAGGCTTGAAGTAGACTAGTTACTTAGATTAATCAAATTTTCGTATCTTGCCTTTTTCATGCTTGGCGGTCTATACATTAAATTGCCCCAGTAAAATTTATTTTCAATCTTCTGGTAGAATAATATTCTTTCTCACACCAAAGGGAATTGTATTGTCTGATGAGTTTTGAACATTGTTCATTTTTTTAATAATAAATTTTCACTTCCCACTACACAACAACATGCCAAATCATATTTCCTTGTCTTATTATTATTAAAACTTTATTATTCATAAGAGGAAACTCAATAATATTATACAATACATTTGTCACCTTCTGCCCTTTTCATTTTCACCTTGCCAGTAGAAATTGATTGGTAGACACATCTCTTCACCACAACTTTGTTAAAATTTATTTGTTGTTTCTTTGTTGTAATTAATTCAGCCAGTAGAGTCCTCACTTCATAATTAAATATTTGGAAATTTTAGTTCACACAAATTCGGTTCATATAAAAAATTAAATTATTCTAAATTTAAGTTCACATAAATTCATTTAATATGAAAAAATTACATTTGAACTTTTACTCATGATGCAAGAACAAAGGGTACCTTCTTCCTTTCAACACAAAACTCATGCATAAAATGCAATGACTCTCTACATTCAACTAAACAAATAGATTGCAATAATCAACAAACATTCATTTATATCAAATCAGTAACACATTATTATAGTAATCGCCTTTTCATTGGATCCTCTCTCTCTACATTCACTTTGTATGAGCAATGACACATATTTCTATCTCTACATTCAATAGCTCTACTTAGTTCCACTCTAATCTGCTAAATTTGAAGTCTTCAATGTTGCTCCATGCATTGTTCAATATGTTCTTTTCCATCAATTCGCAACCCACACTCTGTTTTACCTTGGCCGATTCTAACTCCTTATCAGACCAATCTACAATCTCAAATTCGCAACCCCTCCTCTGTGCCTTTTAATTTCTTTAGATTCTTTTCTTATATCATTCTCTATATATTTCATTCTTAGTCGAGGCATTAGAACTGCTGACTATTCAACTTCTTGTTTTTAATTTTTTATCTTCAATTTAAACTTTGAGTTCTTATTGTCTTCCACCTAACATCCCTCTCTATAGCTGTGTATTGTAGAATCTCAAATGACCTCTCTCTCTTTACTAGTTGATTGACAAAGAAAAGAACAATAATTAAAGTAATAAAGAATAACTTACTTAATAAACTTTCTTAATTCACACAAGAAGAAACATATATTCCATGAAAATTAAAAACTCTATTTTTAACAACAACACACTTTTATTATTGCAGCTCGATGATAAGAATACTCCAAAGATCCCCTATATATAAAGTTTTCATCTTCTCTATGAAAATAATTCGAAGCTCTAAGAAAATCAACACATTTATAGCTCATTACAAAGAATGCACAATATGCAAACTCACTGGAAAAAATAGTAGACAATTTATTACATACATTATTAAAAAGAACTACAACTATCACCGATCAGGCTAAGCAAAGATTTGCATTCACATCATGCTTTATTTGCTAAATCAAAAAATATTAACTAATTTAAAAATATATTAAATCCTCCTAAATTTAACTCGTTGCATGGTGGTGTTTGGCAGTGGTGAATTATGGTGCATGGATGTGTTTCGGTGGAACTCCTAGTAAGACAGCGTAATGGTGGAACTAGAGGATCAACATCACTTATCCTCATACTCCCCCTTTATTCTTATAGGGCTCACGATCTTATTTTGTAGTGCCAAAAACTGAGCTTTTGCAATTGCCTTGGTGAATATATCCACTAGCTGGTCCTGAGTATTAATGTGCTTCAACTCAACGTCCTTCTTTTGCACCAAATCTTGAATGAAGTGATATTTCATGTCAAAATGATTTTTCCTACTATGATGAACCGTGTTCTTTTCTAACTTGATGACACTCACATTGTCACAATAAATCACTATAGGCTGAATTTTCTTTTTTCCAATTTCTTCCAAAACTTTTCGGAGCCAAAGAGCTTATGTACTTGCTAAGGTAATTGCAACATACTCCGCTTCTATAGATGAGAGGGAAACAATGCTTTTCTTTTTTGATCTCCAATTAATTAATCCAGAACCAAAAGAGAAAAAAATCGTAGATGTAGACTTACAGTCATCCACACTACATCCCCAATCTGAATCACCAAAGCTGACAAGATTGAACTTTTCAAAATACTAGTAATGAAAATCAAACTTTAAATTCCCTTTCACATACCTTAAAATCCTCTTGGCTGCCTTCATGTGTATTTCTGATGGATTTGTCATTTACCTTGAAACAAATGAAATTGAATATGCAATATTAGGCCTTGTGTGGGTTAGAAACATCAAGCTCCCTATAATACTTCTATAAGTTGTCTCATCAACTAAATCAACACCATAATGTCTACATCACACAACTCCATGACCACTTGGAGTAGGGGATGGATTACAATCAAGCATATCAAATTTCTTCAGCATATCCTGTGCATACTTTGTTTGACAAATATAAATCTCATCGTTACTTTGATAAGCCTCCATTCCTAGAAAATATTTCACGAGATCAAGATCTTTCATCTCAAATTCATTCATCATAGCAACTTTGAATTCATCTTTCATCTTAGAACTACTACCCATATACAATAGATCATCAACATACAAAC
The DNA here is from genome assembly GCF_030272615.1 of Cryptomeria japonica. Lineage (NCBI taxonomy): Eukaryota > Viridiplantae > Streptophyta > Pinopsida > Cupressales > Cupressaceae > Cryptomeria > Cryptomeria japonica. Next base: position 881,279,511 of record NC_081409.1, on the reverse strand, counting down.
TTATGATTATAATATCAATACCTTCTTGTTTGTAGTAAAGGGTAGGATCACTCTTACTTCTTTGGAAGCCATTCTCCTAAAAGTATCCATCAATATTGGCATACCACACTCTTGGTGCTTGCTTGAGGCCATACAAGGCCTTCTTCAACCTATAGACATGATGTTCTTTTCCTTCCACTTCAAAACCTTGTGGCTGCTCCACATATACTTCTTCTTCTAGGTACCCATTCAAGAAGGCACTTTTCAGGTCCATATGATGTATGCTCCACTTCTTTTGAGCTGCCAATGAAGTCAACATTTTAATTGTCTCTTGTCTTGCTACTAGTGAAAATGTCTCTTCATAATCAATTCCATACTTTTGTGGGAAGCCTTTAGCAACTAATCTTGCCTTGTGTCTTTAAACACTCCCATCACTATTAAACTTGATCTTGTAGACCCATTTGGTGCCAATCTTCTTCTTTTCATGTGGAAGCTCTATCAAATTCAAAGTGTCATTCCTGTGAATGGAATCCATCTCTTCTTTAATTGCTTGCACCCAAGCCTCATTAGTACATGCATCTTCAAAACATGATGGTTCAAAATCAACCTTGGCTAATAAAGTAAACTTCAATGTCTCACCTATTGGGTTTTCTTCATGTACTTGATTTGCACTCCTCTGATAGATATCACTCAATCTCCTTACCTTCCTTGTAGAACTTGGAGAAGAAGTTGGACTTTAACTTGGTACTTAATAACTTGATGAAGGGCTACTTGGTGGATTTAAACCACTAGATACAGAAACATTTGTTGGTTGCTCATGATTAATATCAATAATTATATCATCATTCAAAATATATTTTGGCTTCTCCAAATGGCCTTTTCGATGACCATAAACCCCCCCTTCATCTAAAATTACATCTCTTGATATAATAAGCTTATTAGTGAGGGGATTATACAATCTATAAGCCTTTCTTTTCTCACTATACCCAATAAAAATACATGAATCACTCTTTGCATCTAACTTTTGTCTATTCTGATCAAGTACATGCACATAAGCCAAACAACCAAAAACTTTGAAATGATTAACATTAGGCCTTTTTCCATACCAAGCTTCATAAGGAGTCATGTTTTCAAGTTCACTGGTGGGGCTCTGATTGAGTATGTACACAGCTATAGCTACTGCATCTCCCCAATAAGAATTGTTCAATCCCTTGGTTTGTAACATGCACCTTGCCATTTCTACCACAATACAATTATTTCTTTCAGCTACCCCATTATTTTGAGGTATGTATGTTGTAGTAAGTTGCCTCCTGATACCATTCATATCACAATAATTATGGAAAGCCTTTGAGAAAAATTCTCCTCCACGATTAGTCCTCAAACATTTGATCTTGCACCCTTTCTCATTTTCCACGAGGGCTTTGAACTTCTTGAATGTATCTAGGGCTTCATCCTTGGCCTTCAAAAAACATACCCAATAATTTCATGAGTAATCATCAATAAAAGTGATGAAATATGATGACTTGCCCAAACTGTTAGTCTGCATAGGACCACATATGTCTAAATGAACAAGATGATGTGGGTGATGAGCCCTCCATGCATTGCCCTTTGGAAACTTTTCCCTTGCATGCTTACCTTTAGCAGATCCTTCACAAACCTCCTTATGCTCCCGAACCTTGGGAAAACCATAAACTAATACATGTGAGGTTAGAAACTTCAAACTGTGAAAATTTAAATGCCCATACCTGAGATGCCATAACCAACACGAAACCTGATAAGCCATATTTTCAAACATGCGGTTATGTTCACCAAACCTCAAGGGGAGCATCCTATTTCTTGTCATAGGCACAACAATGATCACCCTATTGCCCTTATTCTTATCATAGATAGTACATGTCCTATTCTTAAAGACTACTTCATAATTTTTCTCACATAGCATAATTGTGCTTCAATTGTGGAGTATAATAAATATCATGAATACTATTTATACCTTCTTTTGTTTGGAACTCCATAGCTCCTTTGGAGGCAACCTCCAATGATTTATCATCAACAAGCTGGATCTTGGATTTAAAACTTCCATCCTTTGTTGAAAACAACTTCTCATTCCTGTCATATAGTTAGAGCATCCAGAATCTAGGTACCAAACATCTTGACTAGTATTTTCACTTTTGGCATAAGATAAAAATAAGTGATCTGTAGGATTCTCACTACTTTCTTGAGCATAGTTAGTGTAGACACATAAATCTATCCCCTTAATTAAATGAATATTTAGTATTCATTTGATTATTTAATCATCAGTCAATAATTAATTAAATCAATATTTAATTAATTCATCTTCAACCTCTTTTTCAATTAACTAAATAAACTATCCAATTTATTTAAATTAGTTCATTAAAACCACACCCCAAATTAATTAAATGAATAAAGCATATTTGTTTAATTAAAAACCCCTTTCCTGACTTAAATGAATAAAACATATTTATTTAATCTCTAAACTGCGCGCCCCCCTCCCCCCACAACATGCATTCTCCTACAAATGCAAGTTGTGCAAGTTTAGTTCAAATAAATGAATTTTATTATAATTAAAATCCTATTTTCTCTCACCCACCAAACCCACTTGCGTCATAAATCCCCTTCTAGATTGTTCTAATCCATTCCTAATTACCCTAATCACGCTCCCTAATTATTGTCACATTCCTAAGGAAAGAGAAGTCGCTTCTCAAACCCTTAGAGTCTTTGGAAATCATTAAAAGCTTTATATTCCCCCACAAGTTCACCCCCAAAGTCTTCCAAACCATTTATGGTTCTTACATAGCCATTTATAGCTCTTACATAACCATTAATGGTTAAACTCAACTCACCCACATGGTTAGAGACTTTCCCTCTAACTCAACCCTCATTCAACTCATGGGTCTCTTCAAGCATTTATTTCTTTGACCATGGTTATCCCCACTAACTCTTGACCAGGGTTTGTCCATTCGATAAAGGCATTATTCATTAGATAAGAGATTTATTCACTAACTCAAGCATAAACCTTACCTCCTAAGGTAACCTTCAAGTCATCTCAAGCATTTAATGCTTCTTCCCTCTCCTCTCAAGCCATCTCATGTTGATATTTGTCATCCTGGGATGGGGTTGAAAGCCCTCACATGGATCACAAACCAATCAATCCTAGCCCTTGTTCAGATTACTCAATCTCAACCATCCATTGCTCTATTTTTCCTATAAATAAAGCCCATTCCTTCATTTTAAAGATCCATAAATATTTATGCATCAAACTTATTGTTATTTTGAGAGAACATTTAGGAGCATTTTCTTTGTTATTTTGGCTAAGATTAACATATAATAATTAAGGTGCTTTCTCATATTAGCTTGTTTACACTTGAATTCTTAGTTATTTTCATTTTCATAATCTTGAATCTTCATAAGACATCCATAGATAGTGCAAAAAGCTTAGGGCTACACTCATGTGGAACTTGGAGAGGAGAGGAACAAGGGAGGAGCAACTATGAGCATTGTGAGGAGCATCTTCGGGAGTTTTCTTTCCCTCCTTCATTTTTGTATGCTTCTTTTTGTGTGCTTTATATCTCTCTTGATATGCATGTTTAGGATCATAGATTCATTTGTATTTCATTTCTAATTATCACTAACATATTAATGTTTGAACTTGTGTTTTGTGCTTCCTTTTTAGCGTGCATCATTTGGTGAACTCAACATGAATCGAACATGCAACCTTCTGATTGATTTTAAACTAACTTTTTTTTATTTTTCTTATAAATTTCCACACATAGGTTGCACTTTAGCGCTTTTGTCTCGCATTTTGGCGCTATTGATAGAAGAGTTCTAGCGCTTTCATCCTAGTTTCAGCACTTTTGTCATTAGTTTAGCACTTTTGTTATAGTTTTAGCACTTTTATTGAAGTTTTCACACTTTTGTCCATTAATTAACACTTTTCTCATAATCTGGCACGTCTGTGCTCTCTGTATGTATTTTTATTTATTTTGTCAAAAAATTTTAAATTGGCACTTTTGTTAATATTGTAGCGTTGTTATTATTTTAGCATTGTTGTTGTTAGTTTTGCGCTTTTGTGATTACTTCAGCGCTTTTGTCTAAAGTAGCACTTATGTGTTCTCATAGAGTAGTACTTTTGTAACAGAGAGTTCAAAAAAAAAAATTATAACCAAAAAACTAAATTTAGGCTTGTGGAAGCCCCCTTGAGATTTATTATTTTTACTAATTGGTTTGTTTTGCAAGTTACTAACAATTTCTTGTAGGTTTTGGAGAAGTTAAGCTAGAAAGATTTTTATTTAAATCTTGGAGTTTAAAATTTAATCTTTCATGATTTACTCAAACAAAAGGATTAAAATTAACCTCATAGTGTTTTTGGTGCACTTAAAATAAACCTCATTTTTCACTTTTGGTGCTTAATACAAACTTCATCTTTCAGGTTTTTCAAACAAAAAGGATTAAAACAAACCTCATGGTCTTTTTGGTACACTTAAAATAAGCCTCATTTTTCACTTTTGGTGCCTAAAACAAACTTCATTTTTCTTGTTTTCAGGCAAAGAGATTTAAAAATCAACTTCACTCTTTTGGTGCACTTAAAATCGACTTCATTTTCAATTTGGATCATAAAAAGAACAAACAAACTTGTCCCTTTTTACAAAGAAATTTTACTTTGAGAAAACGTACTTTCAATTTTGTTGACCAGGATTTTCACTTTCCTAGTTAGAAAACAAATTGCTTTGTGGAATAAAAAAGAACATCATGTATGTTGGAGCAACATCTCCAAATAGCAAATAGATCACACTGCAATAAATAGTTAAAAAGAACAAGTGTTTTTCGTGACTGACACGCTTGTGCAAAACTGTAGAGTGGTCCCATTTCTAACACACTATCCTCTCGCTTGGCTCTCGTGGTCCTAGGTGCAAGAGAAAAGTGTTATTACCGCTCTTAATTTTTTATTTTTCAAAAAGGCCTGCCAAGAGACACATCACTCTTGGGAATGACCTTGCAAGATAAATCCTTCGAGTCTCTATAGAAATCAGGTGAGAGTGAAATTTGTATCCTTAGGTGTAGTTGTTCCTACAGTGTAACTTGCTAAAAGGACATATGGGCCCCACCACAAGTTACAAGGCTCTTAAGTGAGTCACTGCAGAATGAACTTCAATCCAAAGACATCGAACATTACTAGACACCTCTTATTTTAGAATCCCACCCATTCTATTGATTGAGGATATTTGTAAAAAATTTAGTGCAAGAGCATAGATGGTTTTGCTCCCAAGATACTCACCATACATATTTCCTTGAGTAGAAACATGGCTTTTTCAAAGGCTACTTGTAGCTTGATAAAAGTAGTGACTCCTCCATCACAGGAATCATCTATTTGTTATGCTCGTGCAAGACTTAGTATAGCACATCCTTACCTTCCACGATGGGATTCATAAGGTATATAGTACCAAAGTCAAAGAAATATCAAGATGTGGGATGAAAATATCGTAATTGGCCATGACCTTAGCCTAGATAAAAAGTGTTTGAGTTGTCTTCATCTTGTTTCAAGACCAGTAAAAATTTGAGCCAACTTCAAGATTTGGGAACATTAAAATACATTTATAAAGGGTCAAAAATAGTTCATAATTGGGATGATCTAGACCCACACCTATTGTTCCTTTTATTGAAAAAGGGCAAGGTTATTGTGCTTGTGTGCTTGCTATGTTTTCTTGTCAAATAAATTCAAAACAATTGAAACCAAGTATCCATCCAACGAATCTACATCAGAATTAACAAACAAATCTACCTCAACAAGTGAAACAAAGTATCAGTTTGTATGACCATCACTCATATCTTGAGAAAATGAAATCTTCATCAACAAACCAAATTGAAGAAAAGACAACTTGGTTCAAAATCTCTTATCAAAAGAAGGAAGTTTTTCTATATCAATAGACAACTCTTTCTCTCACATAGAGTATTTTTGTGTCATATGCATTTATACCTTTAGGGAAAATCCAATGAATTTGACAAAGAGCCTTTGAGCAATAGAGCTTTTATGTAGTATAGAGCTTTTGATTATCACAAGAGCAAAGGGGGCAATATCAATCCTTCTTTCTTTCCTCAAATTTGTATTACATACAACAAAGCTCGAGGGGAACCACCAACCCCTGAAAGAGAGGAAGAAGTAGAAACCCCCTTTATAAAAGAATTTTTTTATTGAGACACACTTCCTACCTGCTTTCACATTCAAACAAATCACAATCTATTTAACTCTCAAACATAAAAAGGCCTTTTCCTTAGTTCTTTTAGATCTTGCTAAATCAAACCAGCAAATCACTTTTAGGGTGTCTCTACATCTAGGATCAATCATCCTAAGATGCATTTCTACACAGGTTAAAACTAGTTTATGAGTGCATCCTCTCATTGCTAGATAGCTTACTTTGTAACACATCTCAAACCTTGTTATACCTCATCACATCAAAATTGTTGAAAAACACAAGAGCAATTCTCAAAGAGCTCTGTTAACATCCAACCTTCAGTGTTAGAGATCTATCTTCCAATAAACATTTAATAAAAACTTGTCTTCCATCAAAACACTTCATCAACACCTCATAATCATTTTCACAAACATCAAAATCATGGCTCAAACAAGATTAATGAGAAACCGACAATCAAAAATTGAAGAGGAGGAAGAAAACCTCAACGATTTTCATGAGGCCTTTGGAGGAGGCACTAATGATGAAGATCCCAACATTCCAACTCCAGAAGATATAGAAAGAGCACAACATAATCCCAAATTAAACACTCTTTGACAAAATCCTTCAAAACAATGTCGATGCTCATTGCTTTAGACTTCCTCAAGAGGGTGCCATACTACCCTCCAACTTCAATACAACACAAATATGACAAGCATCTGAGCAACATAGTCATCTCGATGATAGAAGAGGTAGAGACTACTTCCGCTATGACCCTAATCATCAAGAGAATCATCCACCTCCTCCTCCCCCTTCGAAAATAGACATGTTGAGGCAACAACTAGAAAATCTTGCTCAACGACTGAATAGTGGTGTGAAGACTACTCAGTTCTCACTCAATGAAATTTGTCCCTATCCTTTTGATAGAAACATACTCATGCCACCTTTTCCACGAGGGTTTGAAACACCGAAATTTGAAAATTATAGAGGCAAAGGAGATCCTAGGGATCATGTGAGAGAATTTCACTTAGCTTGTTTAGAGGTGGCCTATGAGGACACCTATCTAATGCACCTCTTTCCTCAAAGTTTGGGAGGCACAACCACACAATGGTTCTCACGAACTCCTAGTGGCATTCGAACATTCGAAGAACTGGTCCAAAAATTCATCGCTCACTATGCACACAATATAGAACGTGATATCACCATGGCAGATTCATGCAACACCAAACAAAAACCAGGGGATTTGTTCTCAGCTTTCTTGCAATGGTGGAGGCAACTATCTAGTAGACTCTCCCTTCATCTACCTAAGAAAGAACTAGTGGAAATTTTTATTTCCAACTTAAATGATGAAATGGAATTTCATTTAGACATGAAGGGTACAAAATCTTTTGAAGAGATAATCACTCAAGGACTAAAGTGTGAAAGAGCCCTCATCAAACTTTATAATGAACCCAAAGATGGCCCTCGACCATATTATAATAGTGATAAACCCAAATTTTGGAACAAGAACAAGAAAGCTGTCAATGACAGGATAGTGGATGCAAGAACAGTAAAAATTGTACAACCTGTGGTCAGATTTGAAGGACAGAATCCCCCTCCTTACAACAACACCATCAATAAACCACAAATTCAAGGTCATAATACACAACAAAAGGAATCCAAATGAAAGCAACAAAATTACAAACCAAAACGCACATATACACCCTTAGGGGAACCTATTGAAACATTCTTGCATCAATTGATATCCTCCAACCTTGTGACCTTACCAAAAGCATATAATTATGAGCCTTAAGTTAATCCTTCATGGTGGCGAGATCATGAACATTGTGAATTTCACTAGGGAAGAGGGCATAAGATAGGGAATTACCATCGACTGAAGCATCTTGTTCAAGATCTTATTGATAGAGGAGAAATTGAGATTGAATGAAATGACCCTAAAACATCCAATGATGATCATTCAATGTTCAAGAATCCACTTCCATCACATGATCAAATGGGTCCTTCCACTTTGGGGAGAAAAATAGATACCATAACTAATTACACACAAGTTGCGTACAATTATACTATGAATCACTTGTATGATGTGGATGAACAAGTTGCAACCCTTACCATCAAAAATCCAAATCCTGCATGCAACATTGTTACGCATTGTAGCAAGATTACTATTTGAGCGACACCACAAGGAATGACACTCCTCTCCAAGCAATATAATCTTGTAGAGAAATTGGATAAAAATCAAGCCTTCATCTCCATATTAGAGCTCTTACGCTTATCTCCATCACAAAAAACAATCTTGGACCAAACTCTCCAAGAAGTGTCAGTCCCCACCAACCTCAACACAGATCAATTTCAAGCCATGTTTGGAAATCTGAAGTCATCACCATGTCTCACTTTTACTGAAAGTGACAAAGCATCCTTCCAACAACCCCATAATGCCTCCCTCCATATTGAAGGATTTGTGAACCAACATAGAATCAAGAGATTCTTGATTGACAATGGAGTCGGTTTAAACATATGCACCTTGCAGGTAGTCACAACATTAGGCTATGTAGTAGAATCAATTGATGCCAGCAAAAAGATAACCATTAAGGTATATGATGATGTAGAACACTCTTCCAAAGGAGTTGTTATATTACCTATCAGGGTTGGGCCATTGGTGAAGCATATAGTTTGCCAGGTTCTAGACCTTCCTCTACTATACAATCTCTTATTAGGGAGACCTTGGATACATGCCATACAAGCAGTCCCATCTACCTATCACCAATGTATCAAGTTTCCACATAATGGGGTAGAAATTACTATCCTCGGCGATGCAAATCCATTTGCATATTGTAATAATATTAACCATCAGCTAGAGATCACCATACCTAACAACAGGGAAGCTATTCCTTCTTCATCATATGTAAATCCAACATCTCTTTCCATCTTAATAACTCCTACACCAAAGCAGGAGAAATTGAAAATGAAAATGGCTAAGGAAGGTCTTGGGGAATATAATCTTAGCCAACTCTTTTGTGTTGGGCAGTTACTCACATCCCCTAGAACTCGTGGCAAACGCAAGGTTTACTTCAAAGACCACTACCCAAAAGCACTTGCACCTTGACACAATTTACCCCTGGTAAAAGTCAAGAGGAGGAAACCATGGATGAAGACCTGGCAGAATGGATCTACATAGACCGCATCGACAAAGAAAGCCCAAAGGCTAAACTTCCCACTGACAAATATGGAAAAGGCTTCACTATTATGCAAAGAATGGGCTATGATGACCATAATACTCTGGGACCTTGCAAACAAGGATGAAAAGAGCCCTTACAACCAGATTTGAAGGCAAGATATAAAACTAGAGTGGGTTTTCAAAAGGAATCTCTTCCCAAGCTCCGATTCAAAGTGAAACCCAACAAACCCATATATCAGCCATTTTTTCCAAGGATGCAATCTTTGACTACATCAGCAGCATAAATAGAACTGATAACCCCATCAAAAACACCAATAAACCCACTAGCAGCATCAATTGCACCAATAATCCCATCAGTAGTGTCAGCAGCACCAACAACACCAACAATCCCACCTCCAAAAGTACATAAGTTGGTAACTAATTCCCTATTCAACTCAAAAGACATCCCAGCTTGGTACAGTAATTAGATGCTCAAGAGTGAATCAGAGATAGACTCACATGAGTGGGAATTTGATTCAGTTCATCTAAATACTTCAGACGAGGAAGACACATTGTTAGGAACTGGAAGGACAACTAAGAGTGGGGGTGAATCAGTTGGGAACCAGTTATATAAAATTGTAATCCAAATGCAAGATATTATAATACAAACTTAATGTTGCTAAACCAAACTTAAGAGCCGGTAAAATAGATAAATAGAATTAGAAGTATCGGTTTAACTTAATGTGTAAAACAGAAAGAGAAACAACATCCACAATAGATGACACAAAGATTTTTTACGTGGAAACCCGGCGAGGGAAAAACCATAGTGGGAAACCTTACCCACAATCAAATAGTACTACTGCAGATAGTATCTGTACACAAATGGGGTCTGCAGATGCAGAAAGGCCAACCGCCTAAAGCTCACTGCTCAATCACAAAATAGGACTCACACTAACTACACAATTGGATGGTTAAATCCAATGATAATGTTCTGCACAAAATAACATCTGCAATGCCTGATTTAGTACCAGTTTAAGCTTTGTACATCTTCATAACCTTCCCTTCAACCTTGAAATGATGTCTGCTTGATTCGCACAAGGATCTACTAATATTCACTCTTCAATATTCACTCATACCATTTCCATATCCATGTACATATCTGATCATCAACATGATCTTACATTTATACAAAACCTAAGACCAAATGAATAGGTCGGCTCAATAAAGATATTACAATGAAAATCAATTACAAATAAGTTACAACATGTCGGCTCAAGACAATAACCAATCAATAAACAATCTCCATAACATGCAATGCTGACCTGAACATGAAACATGTACTGGTCCATAACCTAGACCTATCTACTGGTAAAGGCAAATATGTCTACCCAATTAGACCAATAAACAAAACACCAATTCCAAGCTTCCAACCAATGCCTTTGACATAACCAAATGATCTCCAGATGATAACAAGTCATCATCATTGCTGGTGAACAATATAACGTGTCGGTGAACACATAACATGTCTGGTAGTGAACAGTATATCAATAGACCATAGTGCCAAAACAATAATGTAGATCTCCAAGAAGACAAGTGTTGACATCAATGACAAAACCAATGCAACACAAGACAAAGTCATCCATAATACCAACAATATCCCCCTTTGGCATTGATGGCAACACTAGATAGAAAAACATCTAAGTGCCAAAAATACCAACAATCTCCCCAGAGTAGATCAATACAAAGTTTTGTAATAGAAAATAGAAACCAACAAACCAAAGATACATTTCAATACATCTCTCCATTGTATAATGTTATTCCATAGATATCTCTCCCCCTTTGACATCAAATGCCAAAACAGTTAAGTTTTTTTAAAAACATAACACTCAGCCAACTACTCCCCCTAAGAAGTAGCTCTCCTCCATCAAAGCCAGAAAAAGATTTTCTGTTAGTTCCTGTCGGTTTGATGCCAATCCTCATCGTCTAAGTCTCTCCCAGTGGGTAAATTACCCCAAGCTGCTCTCTGAGATATTCAAATGTTTCCTTAGGCAAAGGCTTTGTAAAGATATCTGCAATTTTCTCTTTAGTATTCACATAAACCAATTTTACTTCATTTGCTTCAACATTCTCTTTCAAAAAATTATACTTAATAGAAACATGCTTTGTCTTAGAGTGAAATACCAGATTATTTGATATATCAATTACTACTAAATTGTCATAATATATGATTACCGGTTCTTTGCATTTTACCTTTATATCCTTAAACATTTGCTTGATCCATAATACCTGGGTGCAATTTGTTGCCGCTACAACATATTCTAATTCTATAGTAGATAATGATGTACAAGTTTGTTTTTTGCTTATCCAAGAAATCAATTTGCTACCAAGAAAGAATGTGCCTCTGGTGGTGCTCTTTTTGACATCTACATCACTGGTTTCACTTTTGATGTGAACTTTGTTGAAAGTGTAAACCGTTGTATTCACTGCCTCTCTCCAGTACATATGGGGTAGATTTGTTGTTCCTTGTAAGTACCGAAAAATCCTTTTAACTGTGGATTCATGATTTTCTTTAGGATTTCCTTGAAATATAGATACAATACATACTACATTCATTATATCAGGCCTTGTTTGAGTTAAATACAGTAATCCTCCAATCATAGATTTGTACCTTGTCGGATTAACAGGAGCCGATTCATCCTTCAAAGTCATTTTATCAATTTTAGCCATAGGAGTACTTGCTGGTTTAGAATTTTCCATACCAAAATTTCTTCAAAAGTTCCTTCAAGTATTTTGTTTGACTAATGAATATCCCTTTATCTATCTATAAAATATGCAAACCTAAAAAGAATTTTATCTCTCCAATCATAGACATTTCAAATTCTTCCTGCATATTGTTAGCAAAGTCCGTACATAGACCATCTTGTCCTCCAAAAATGATATCATCTACAAATACTTCAATAACCAAAATTTCATCATTCGTAACCTTGTAATATAAGTTACTATCAACATTAATTTTTGTGTAACCAAGCTTTAAAAGGTATTTATCCAATCTAGCATACCAAGCTCTGGGAGCTTTCTTCAAGACATATAAAGCTTTCCTTAACCTACAAACCATATCTTTGTTATATTTCAAAGAAAATCCATTAGGCTATTCAATGTAAACCTCTTCCTCAAGATCTCCATTCAAAAATGCACATTTAACATCCATTTGATAAAATTTATAGTTCTTATAGGCTGCAAATGCAAGAAATAGTCTAACTGCCTCAATACTAGCTCCTGGTGCAAAGGTTTCATTATAATCAATTCATTCTTTCTGTGAATAACCTTTACAAACTAATCTTTCTTTGTTTCTAATTAATTTACCATCTTCATTAAGTTTATTCTTATATACGCATTTAGTTCCAATTACATTTTTGTCTTTAGGTCGAGGAACCAATGTCCAAGTATTATTCTTTTCAATTTTTTCTAAGTCATCTTACGTTGCTTTGAATATCTTGAATCTTCCAAAAGCTTCTGATTTCTCCCTGAGAAAAGTAACCCAACACATTCTAGAATAATCATCAATTATTAGCATACAATATGTATCTCCCTATAGACTTGTTGTTCTTGCTAGACCACATAAATCAGTATGAATTAAATCAAGAATATTATTGGATTTCTCAGTAATGCTCTTAAATGTTGTTCTAACTTGCTTTCCCATTTGACATTCCCTATATACCAGATTATGAGGTTTCACAATATTAGGTAAATCCTTTACTACCTTAGTTGAACATGCTATCAAAATTTACATGACAAAGTCTCTTATGTCATAACCAACTTTCATCAATGTGTGCAATCAAACATGTCTTTTCACCAGAATTCAAATAAAAGATATTACCTTTAGTCTAATTACCGGTTGCAATCTCCAATCCAGTTTTGTTTGTGATTTTGCATTTCCCATTCTTGAATTGTAACTGAGATCCTTTTTCAACTAACTGACCAACACTCAAAACATTATGCTTTAACCTTCTACATAGTAAATATTGTCAGTATTATGCTTACCATCCAAAGATATAGAACCTTTTCCTTTGATTAAAAAAGCTTTATCATCTCCAGACCTTACTTTACCTCCATTGATTTCTTGAAAAGATGAGAATTTTCTTTTGTCATCAGTCATATGATGTGAGCATCCAGAATCTATTATCCATTCATCTTTCTCTTCAATTTTTGCTGCCAATGTCTTCTCTGTCGGTTTGACAATAGGTGTTGGTTGATCTTCTTTTTTTGCAGCAAAAGCCCATCCATTTTCTGGATCTTCCTCTGAATCATCTGTAACACCTTCATCTGCATAGTAACATGATTTATCTCTGTTTTTCTTAAATCTGAATCTTTGATAATCAAGGTTAGGCTTATATGATCTTTTTGCTTCTTCCCTTAGCCTAGCATGTCGGTCAGGACATCTAGAAGCTATATGACCAAATTTATTGCAATTAAAACATTGAAAGGTGCTTTACCTTCATACTTACTCCTCGTTGGACCTATAGGCATCTTCCTAACAAATAGAGCTTCCAGATCTTCAATTTCTTTATTCTCTCTTCTCATATCTTCAAGTTATTTTGCATAGAGTGCTTTCCAATCAGTTTTGTCTGATGATGATGCTTTAAAAGATAAATCAGTCTTTATAGTAGCAACAAGACCAAATTCTTCAAGTTCAAAAGCTAAAAGTTTACCAACCAAAGTATCTCTAGAAACTGAAGTATTAGGTATGGTTCTCAATTCATTAATAACAGTTACTTTCATTTTATATGCTAGTGCCAATGCTCTTAAAACTTTAGATACAATTTCATCTTCACTTATGGATCCTCCACAACATTGTATTCCCAAAACAATTTCATTAACTCTTTCCATAAAAGAAGAAATTCTTTCATCTTCTTCCATTTTTAAGTTTTCATACCTGACCTGGTAACATTCCAATTTTGCAATTTGACAATGGTATCTCCTTCATTCAATGTCTCCAATTTATCCCAAATAGATTTAGTAGTAGATTGGTTTGATAATCCCATAATTTATTGATTTGATAATGTGCTCAAAAGTTCTTCTCTTGCTTTGCAATCATTCTCCAAGTCCTTAGCCAATGTTGGTGGATGAGGTTGATTTGGTAAAGGAGCAACATAGCTATTCTTTCTAACATCCCATATATCTCTTCCAATGCAGTTCAGATGTGTTTCCATTCTGATCTTCCATATGCCATAGTTAGTTCCATCAAGTTTTAGACTATCCTTCCTAAAAATATTTACTACCATAGGATCTCCTCAAGCTGTTAGGCTTCTGCACAGAGATGACTTAGCTCTGATACCAATTGTTAGAAACTGAAAGCATAGGGGGGTGAATGAGTTGTGAACCGGTTATATAAAATTGTAATCCAAATGCAAGATATTACAATATAAACATAATGCCGATAAACCAAATTTAAGTGTCGGTAAAATAGATAAGAAGAATTAGCAGTATCAGTTTAACTTAATGTGTAAAATAGATTGAGAAACAATATCCACAACACATGACACAAATATTTTTGACGTGTAAACCCGGTGAGAGAAAAACTATGATGGGAAACCTTACCCACAATCAGATGATACTATTGTAGATAGTATGTGTATACAAATGGGGTTTGCACATGCAGAAAGGCCAACCACCTAGAGTTCATTGCTCAATCACAAAATAGTAGTCACACTGACTACACAATTGGATGGTTAAAACCAATGATAATGTACTACACAAAATAGCATCTACAATGCCTGATTCAGTACCAGTTTAAGCTCTGAACATCTTCATAACCTTCCCTTCAACCTTCAAATGATGTCTAATTGATTCGCACAAGGATCTGCTAATATTCTCTCTTCAATATTCACTCATACCATTTCCATATCCATGTACATATCCAATCATCAAGATGATCTTACATTCATACAAAACCTAAGACCAAATGAATAGGTCGGCTCACTAAAGATATTACAATAAAAATCAATTACAAATAAGTTACAACATGTCAGCTCAATACAATAATGAATCAATAAACAATCTCCATAACATGCAATGCTGATCTAAACATGAAATGTGTACCGGTCCATAACCTAGACCTATCTGTCGGTAAAGGCAAATCTGTCAACCCAATTAGAACAATAAACAAAACACCAATTCCAAGCTTCCAACCAATGTCTTTGACATAATGAAATGATCTCCAGATAATAACAAGTCATCATCGCTTTCGGTGAACAATATAACCTTGAGGTGAACACATAACCTGTCTGCCGGTGAACAGTATACCAATAGACCATAGTGCCAAAACAATAATGTAGATCTCCAAGAAGACAAGTGTTGACATCATGACAAAACCAATGGAACACAAGACAAAATCATCCATAATAACAAGACACATCACGTCCACCCCCTCGTAAAGATATACCTGTTTGTGGAGAAGCATGGATTAAAACATTTTGGGCTCCTCAGCTAGTAGCGCCTTCCATAGGGCCTATGTCAAATGCTATGCCTAAATATGACAAGGAGAGTACCATCGATGACCTTCACACCTCTGTACTAACCCTCACTAATGCCTCCCACAAACTTAACTTAATCGATGAGGTAATGCCTATTGTTCATCCTAAACTCATTGAATGGAACCAACCAAATCCCCCATGCCTTGACCATTTCCAAAATGATGAGGTGCTCATAGGATTTCTGGAATTATGGGATAACATACCAAGTGGGGATCATAAAGTTTGATTTTCCATCAAACTTAACAGTGCAACATACTTTGGGGCAGATGGCAAACCTTTCAGCTACAAAAATATTACAATAAAACTTGGTTCTTCTAGTGAAAACCACACAGTGGCACTTTTTGATCCCAAAAAGGTAAAAAAAAAGTGTGTATCCAAAGGTGAAAACCTCTTTGAGGCACCTGAGGATAAAAGGTTTGACATCCTCCCCTTTCGTACGAATCAGGAGAGATCAACCATCCTAATAGAGGAAACAATAGAATTCAATGTGGTGACCCCTAAGACTTCTCACCAAATAGATTTGGCATCTCTATTAACTCTAGAAGAACAACCAAAATTTGTAGAATTTTTTGAGAAGCGCCAAATCAACTTTACATGGTCTTATGCAAACATGCCCGGCCTAGATCCAAATTTGGTCATGCATCACCTAACTGTAGCAGAAGGAGATAAACTTGTCAAACAAAAGCTTTGAAAAATGCACTCATAGATTGTTGCTCTTGTCAAGACTGAACTTAAAAATCTCTTGGATGTTGGTTTCATTAGACCAATTGATTATGTAGAGTGGATCTCCAATATTGTACAAGTTGGTAAACCTAATGGGGGCATTTGTATATATATGGATGTTAGAGATCTAAACAAGTCATGTCCTAAAGATGACTTCCCCTTACCAAACATCGACATGATTGTCGACCTAAAAGTAGGTCATACAATGCTTTCTCTTATGGATGGCTTTTCAGGATACAACCAGATTAAAATTGCTCTAGAGGATCAGCACAAAACTGCTTTCACATGTCCATGGGGAACATACTATTAGAATGTAATGCCATTTGGTCTAAAGAATGTAGGAGCAACATATTAAAGAGCCATGACTACCATCTTTCATGATATGATGTACACCATAATGGAAGATTATGTGGATGATTTACTGACTAAATCATTAACAAGAGAAGTTCATCTTGCCATATTGGATAAAATCTTTGACAGATTAGAACAATATCATGTTCATCTCAATCTGAAGAAATGTGTCTTTGGAGTAACTTCAGGGAAGCTCTTAGGATACATTGTCTCAAGTAAAGGCATTGAGGTAGATCCTACAAAAGTCAAGGCAATCATGTACATGCCACCTCCAAAGATTATCAATCAGTTGATGACATTACAAGGGCGGCTACAATCAATTCAGAGATTCATTGCACAATTAGCTAATAAGTGTCATCCCTTCACCAATCTGCTACATAAATATATATATTTTCAATGGGATGCAAGATGCCAGTAAGCATTCCAAATTCTCAAAGATTACCTAATGTGTACAACATTGTTTATTCCACCAAATCCAAGCAGACCTCTATTGTTATACATATCAGCTACAAATACGACATTAGGAGTACTCTTGGCATAACATAATGCGAAAGGAAAAGAATGTGTGGTCTACTACATCTCTCGAACACTAGTAGGATATGAACTCAATTACACCGCTATTGAGCGAGCTTGCCTAGCAATTATCTTGGCAGCTACCAAATTGAGGCACTACATGTTAACACACAAGGTACAACTCAATGCCAAAATAGATCCACTAAAGTACCTACTCAGGAAGGCAAAATTGACAAGAGGCTTGGCCAAATGGGTTATGATCACAGCTACATAGCCTTGGAAGCTATATTTTGATAGCTCATACACCAAACATGGCTCGGGAGAAAGTATTCTTTTTATCACACCTCAAGGTGACAGCATCTCGAAGTCCTACAGGCTTACTTTCCCATGCACAAATTATATAGAAGAATATGAGGCCTTGATCACAAGACTCAGATTAGCCATACAATAGAATTGTGAAAGAGCTATAGGTATATGGAGATTCCCAGCTGGTCATCTAGCAAGTCACAGATGAATACCAAACCAAGGATGATAAGCTTATGTTGTACAAAAGGATTGTGGATAGTTTCAAAGAATCATTTACAACTGTCACATTCAAGCAAGTACCAAGAGATCAGAATCAAGATGTTGACACAATGGCTACAATTGCATCTCTCCTGGATCTTCCATAAAATTTGACACACTATGAGTTCTTGGTAGAACATATTTGGATCCCTGCTTATGATATCCCTGAATCAGAAATGATGTCGCCTTACCAGCTCTGACTCCTCATGGTACGGTGAGTTTTTCACCTACCTACGTGATCACACCCTTCCCCCTAACTAATCAAATAACCAACGAAAAACCTTATCCGCCAAATCGCTAGATACACCATCATTGTTGAAACCCTATACAAATGAAGTCTTGATGGTACACTCCTTCATTGTTTGGAACAAGATGAGATAACAAAATCATTAGAAGAGGTACATGAAGGAATTTGTGGGCCTCACTCAATCGGTCCTTCACTAGTAAAGAAAATCATACAAATAGGATACTATTGGCCCTCCATGGAAAAACTCTTATTATTTTGTCAAAAAGTGCAAGAAGTGCCAAGTTCACGGAGACCTGATACATTCCCCAACACAGGAATTACAACCTATCACAACACCATGGCATTTTTGTCAATGGGGACTTGACCTTGTGGGTAAACTCAATCCATCTTCATCCAACGATCATAAAGTTATCATTACCACCACAAAATACCTCACAAAGTGGATCGAAGTCGTTCCACTTACCCAAGTTACGAGCAAGCAGATCATCACATTCATCCTCAATTACATCATCTGTCAGTATGGTGTACTCATGTCCATCATCACAGATAATAGACTCTCAAAAATCAAGATGTCCATGAACTCTGTGAGAAGTTTCATATCCAACATTGCTTTTCCACCCCATATTACCCACAAGGCAATGGTCAAGCCAAAGCATCAAATAAGAATATATTAACGATCTCAAGAAGACAGTCAATGATGTTGGTTGTGATTGGCATATTTGTTTGAATCTGGCACTATGGGCATATCGAACTAGCATTTGAACCCCTATAGGAGTGACCCCTTACTACTGGTTTATGGAGCAGAAGCCATCTTGCCTATTGAGGTTGAAATACCATCTCTATAGGTCTCCTTGCACAATCTCATACATGATGAAGAATACCAAGTCTCACATCTTCAAGACTTGGAACTGCTTGATGAAAGTTTGAATCCTTGGGTCAAACCTCGCACATTTGAAGAAGGAGATCTTTTTCTGAGGGAGAATCATTGTAATCAACCGAATAGAGATTACCAGGGAAAGTTTGAATCCATTGGCTTGGTCCATATGTCAGCACTGTTATCTTCAGGTCTGGGGCATATCAGTTAGCAACCTCAGAAGGAGAACCACTAGCAGATCCGATCAACAACATGCATCTCAAAAGGTTTCATACATAAGCTATGCAGAGCATCAAGCTCATCTAATATCAGAAAATATCAAAAAAATTCATAAAACAGTCCTAAACAAAATACATAAAAATACATAAAAATCAAGAAAATAGTAAAGAAAAATCATTCATCCAAATGGTGAAAACCACTCTGGTGGCTCCTTGGGTAAGTACGATGGTGAAACCCTGGTAAAAAGGTGCCATTCATAAAATCTATGGCTGCATTGTATTTTAGACTTATTGCGATCATATCCATTGCATCCATTCATCCATCATTTATACCATGGATTGTTATTGATCTGCAATCAAGGTTATTACTTCATATGTCCGGCATCATGCTTTCATAGCGACATCTAACTGAGGGCAAGGCTCTTATACCTACTGATGGAAGTGGATTCTTTATTATTTGTGATTCATTGAGTTGCTCATGCAGAAACGTCTTGAAATAATACCAAAAACATTCATAAAATCTCAGCAAAAATACCCAAAAACATTCAAAATTGTCCTGAAAAAATAAAAAAAACATGACAAAAACATTATAACATATATTATTCCTTGTACATACACATCAAAAAAGACACAAAACAACATTTTGAACTACTCAAATGATGACCACTTATCAAATCAACCAACCAATCAAAGCATCTGCACATAACTGTCTTCACTAGGATGCAGCATTCCCCACAAACAAGACATGGTAACATTTTCTTTGACAAGAAAATTTGGTTTGGCTAATAAGTACTTGGTTGATTTGTTATTTATTTATTTATATTAGGTTCCTATGCTTCTCCAGGATATCCCCAAGTGATTAGAGTAGTCGGGATGGTTCCTAATATCTTTTTCTTTGTTTGCTATCTGTAGATTGTTCCAATGAAGTTTTGGGGCATGTACTAATGATGTCTACGTGGGAAGTTCACTAAGCTACATGATCCTATGCACAATACAATCATTTATCACTATGGATTACTGACTACAATGTATACCTTGACCATTTGTACATGAACCAGACTGGAGGGGAACTTTCCTTGTCTGCCACACTTGCTTATAGGTGAAATGCTCAAAACTTGGTTCCTGCTACCTCAGCTAAGATCGATACTACCATGCTCGATGATGAAAATAAAGCACTATGAATAATACATGGATTTTCATTTCATCTCATTTGCTTATATTGCATTAGATTGCATATCACCCATCCGTTTGCTCATTCATTATTCATATCTGTTGTTTACATAAAATTAATTTAGGTTTCTATGAGAAAGCACCTAATATAAATTTGTCTTGGGTACAATCATGATGGAGTTCTCTGATACATCACCTCACATCTCCATTTCCACATCTGCATTTTCTCACCAACTTGACATTCATATCTCATGTAGGAATGACATTCTCATTTAGTTGCATTCATCTAATCATTAAAATTCATTCATCATCATTTAGTTGCATTTAAGTGCATTTGTTTATCTGTTATCAAGAACATTCATCTACCTGCTCAACTGCGCTCTTGTAATCATTAAATATGCATTCATTTCATTATCATTTAAGTTTCATCTAGATTCAGGAAGATGCATTTATTATTCTTTACTTGCATTAAGGTACATTTATTCATTATCCATTAGTTTCATTATCATCTTCATTTATTATCAAACATTTCACATCATGTTCATTTGTTTAGATTCATTTAGTTCCTTTTCAAAATCATTCCATCATTTAGTTGCATTATGTGCATACATTTATTATCATTTAAAGTGCATTAAGTATGTTCATCTATAAACATACATAACATTTGTATAAATGTTTTGTTCATCCATTTAAGTACATTCATCTAGAAGCATACACAACATCTTCATAAACATTTCATTCATTTAGATTCATCTTAAAAACATGCATCATTTACTCATATCATCATCTCATCATATCATCAACATGAACAAGTATTATCTATCATACTATCATTATTCATTATCTAAACTTATCATTTAGTATAAATCATCATCATTGCATCATATTAATAGCAGTACAAAAGAATCATCCATCTAGTAACTTGCACACACATGTTAGAAAATCATCCATAGCATGCATATAGACATTATATTATCAACATGTACATCTAGACAGTAAAACATCTCCATAGAATGTATCTAAGAATAACTCATATCATCATCCTACATAAAAACATACATGTCATCACATGGATACATATCATATCTTCACCACAAAAAAATGAGATCTCATCATATATCGCATAAAAAGGAATACATGTATCAGAGTACAATGATGTCTCAAAATATCAGCTACCAAGAGCCATCCAAGTATCAGTCTAATAACAAAGCCAAAATGTACCAAAATATCTCAAATGGCACTTTGACCAGATGTTTCTCCCCCACCACCATCGTGTCGAGGAGGACCCATAACACCACCACTTCTCTGCATCCTCCGAGACCGCTTTGATCTTGCTCACCGCATCTGGGAGTAACTCAGCGCTCACTGACTAACTGGCACAACCTACTCATATAATCCCCATCAATAGTCAATCTCTGCCCCTGCCCACCACATCTCCCTCAACACCTTCCCAGTCGGACCCTATCCCTGTGCTCCCCCTAAAACTTGAACTCTATCATGTAGTTCCATCACACTATCCATCAGATCATCTCTCTCTCGCACCACTACAGCCAATTTAGCCTCTCGTGCAAAAAGTTGGACATCGCTCGCTACAATCTTTGCATCCCTATCCTCCTATTGTGCCTCAGTTGTTGTCAACCGAGCCTGCAATTGTAAAATCAAAAACTCCTGCAAATCTCCCTCTCCTCCACCAAGGGCTCCCTGTCCCATCTCCATAGGCTCCTCTCCACTACAAACAACTCCCTCTCCCATCATCTCATCACCACCCTCTCCCCCACCGACATCTCTCCCTCCTCTCGTTGCTCCCTGTATTAGAGGACCCCGTGACAGTTGTAAAGGTTTTCCTACCTCTGCCTCTCATCTGTAAGCATCCTCCTCCACCACCTCCACCTCCGAATCCTCCTCCACTCCCAAATCGACCTCCCCACCCCTTCCCCCTCCTCGTGCTCTACCAAAACCTCCTCCCCTACCTCCATCTCCTCCTCCTCCACCACCTCCCCCTCCTCTTCCTCCACCCCTGTGTACTCTCCTCCGTCATTGTCCTCTGTCATCCTCAAAAGGTGGTATGGGCTTTGTAAGATCTAAAATCCATGGAATCAGATGTGTGATGCGATGCTATGTACACTCCTTTGTTACCCCTGCATCTACAATCTCTTGCCTCATCTGCCAGGGTCTCTCCTGTAATGTACGAAACTCTATCAAAGCCTGATCATAGGGAAACATCAAGCCCCACTTCCATCTCTCCTGCACTACCCGTGCATACTCCCCCGAACCATTCGGCAAACTTTGCCTCCGTCCAAACCGTCATATCACTCTCCCTCAAAAATATCTCTCCACAACATAGGATGTGCGATCAATCACAAAATACATCATATACACATATGGTAAAGCCTCTCCATCATCCTCCCAAGCCTCATAATCAAGGTATGACCTCCATATAACTATATGTAAGTTATCCAATGGTCGTCACCAAAAATACAACTTCCCCAAATGGGGCTGGCTCATCAAACCTCCATATATAAAAACATATGGTTGATCTATTGCCCTAAATCTCAAGCATATCGGTCATTTGACTAGAAAGTGCTCCCAAGCCCAGATATGTAGCAAAGTGATCCCTACCCTTAGTGACCTAGTCTCTCGGTACACGGCCTCGTGTAAATCACTATAAAGGTGCGCTAACATGCATGGCCCCCATTTATAATAGGTCCCCTCTGTCACCATCTTCTCTATCACCTGGCCCCAACCAACAGCCAATCCATGCGAACGTTAATCAGGGCAAAGAAAACCCCCGATGATCCCTGATAGTATGCCTAGTAAGGGGTCATAAAGCACTGCCATATCCTCCCACACCACAAAGACATCCTCAATATACACGTCATCAATAAATATCCTCTGCATGACTGTCGTCCCTAGCAGACGATCATATGTCACAAGCTCCCCTCTAATTTGGATATGAAGTATCCTCCACACATCCTCTAGGGTCATAGTCATCTCTCCCATCGCCAAGTGAAAGGAGCACGTCTTGTTGTGCAATCACTTGGCCAATTCTGTCAGTAGTCCGCAATTTGTCCAAAACATGGGAAGGTACATCATATCATACAAACTAGTCGCATAGATACAATCTATCTCCACCTCAATCAACTGCTCATGCAGCTTCTGTGTGGTAGGATGTCGCTCCCGCATCTGTAAGATGGGAAGATCCTCCTACACACATCAACAAACATCAGTTGTTTTGCTACAAACTTTCCTAAGTTTTCACCTAGACTATCAATAGATACTTTGATGAAGTATCTTTGGGTCTCAATAAGTAATCGATCATGGCAATCCTAGTCTCAATGGGGCTGCTATGATTCACCAAAACAACTAATCAATCAATCAACATAGGCATCAAAGGATATTTTATCTAACACTAGGGGATCTATACAATCGTGCCACTCTGTTGATAGTAGCGCTACAACTTATGCATAGACGAGCTAAAACAACAAAAGCACTACAACACCTATACAATCGCACCACTCTACTGATAGTAGCACTACAACTTATGCACACAAATGCTAGAACAACAATAGAGCTGCAATAACTATACCATAACACTATTTAATGGCAAAAGCATCACAACATCTATGCGACAACACTACAATACAAAGGCACTATAACTGTGACACAAACGTGCTAAATGAACAACAACGCTAAAACAACTATGCAATAGCACCATTGTGGCACAATAACACTACTTTAGGCGACAAAAGTGCTAAAACACAGGCTTAGCGCTATTGTCTTACTTGGACTTTGACGCTTGAAAAAACATGAAAAAAATGCATAAAAAGCAAAATTCGAGATTTGCGTACCGCTGGTCCGTAGTCCTCTGGCCATTGGTATCGGCAGATCCGCTCTAGCCGGTGATCTCCTACAGGCATGACCATGATGACTGTTGCTCACTCCTTTACCAAAGGTCACTATCAGAGCTCCAAACTGCCAGGGAGGTATGAGCAAATTAGGTTGTTTTGCCCCTTCCTCTCCAAATATACCCCCCAACCCTCACCCTAATTCACCCCGCTCACTGCTGTCATCCCGGTGAACTTCCAAAGACTTTCATTTCTCCGTTTTACCTCCGTTTTCTCCCATTCTTTCACCATTATTTCTCATTTCTTCTATTCTACCTCCTCCCAACTTATTTCTATTTTTTGAGAGATTGCTCGATTTTTCAAAAAAAATTGGCCCCTCTCTCGAGGGGGCATACCACCCACCGACTAAATTAGCATTTATGGGGCATATTTCTCATACATATCTTTCTTTCTTTGAAATGATGTGATAAATTGCACCGTCTCAAAGAGGGGCAAATCTAGACACATAAATTTGTCCTCTTAATTAAATGAATATTTAGTATTTATTTAATTATTTAATCATCAGTCAACAATTAATTAAATCAATATTTAATTAATTCATCTTCAACCTCTTCTGATAATAACTAAATAAATTATCCAATTTATTTAAATTAATTCATTAAAACCACACCCCAAATTAATTAAATGAATAAAGCATATTTGTTTAATTAAAAACCCCTTTCCTCACTTAAATGAATAAAACATATTTATTTAATATCTAAACTCCCCCCCTACTTGCATTCTCCTACAACCGCAAGTTGCACAAGTTTATTTGAAATAAATGAATTTTATTTTGATTAAAATCTTATTTTCTCTTACCCACCAAACCCACTTGCCTTCTAAATCCTCTTCTAGATTCTTTTAATCCATTCCTAATTAGCCTAATCACTCTCCCTAATTATTGTCACATTCCTAAGCAAAGAGAAGTCATTTCTCAAACCCTTAAAGTCTTTCGAAAGCATTAAAATCTTTTTATTCTCCCGCAAGTTAACCCCCAAAGTCTTCCAAACTATTTATGGTTCTTACATAGCCATTTATGGCTCTTACATAACCATTAATGGTTAAACTCAACTCACCTGCATGGTTAGAGACTTTCCCTCTAACTCAACCCTCATTCAACTCATGGGTCTCTTAAACCATTTATTTCTTTGACCATGGTTATCCCCACTAACTCTTGGACAAGAGTTTGTCCATTGGATAAAGGCATTATTCATTGGATAAAAGCTTTATTCATTAACTCAAGCCTAAACCTTACGTCCTAAGGTAACCTTCAAGTCATCTCAAGCATTTAATGCTTCTTCCCTCTCCTCTCAAGCCATCTCATGTTGACATTTGTCATCTTGGGATTGGGTTAAAAACCCTCAGATGAATCACAAACCCATCAATCCTAGCCCTTGTTGAGATTACCAATCTCAACCATCCATTGCTCTATTTTTCCTATAAATAGCGCCCATTCCTTCATTTCAAAGATCCATAAATCTTTATGCATCAAACTTATAGTTATTTTGAGAGAAAATTTAGGAGCATTTGCTTTGTTATTTTGGATAAAATTGACATAGAATAATTATGGTGCTTTCTCATATTAGCTTGTTTACACTTGCATTCTTAGTTATTTTCATTTTCATAATCTCAAATCTTCATAAGACATCCATAGATAGTGCAAAAAGCTAAGGGCTACACTCATGTGGAACTTGGAGAGGAGAGAAACAAGGGAGGAGCAACTATGAGCATTGTGAGGAGCATCTTAGGGAGTTTTCTTTCCCTCCTTCATTTTTGTATGATTCTTTTTTTGTGCTTTATATCTCTCTTGATATGCATGTTTATGATCATAGGTTCATTTGTATTTCATTTTTTATTATCACTAACATATTAACATATGAACTTGTGTCTTGTGCTTCCTTTTTAGCGTGCATCAGTTACCACTTTTATCTTCTTTCAATCTGCATTCTCTTTCAGAATGGCCATACCTGTTACAATGGTAACATTGAACATTTCTCTTATCAAATTTAACTTTACCTCTTCCTCTTGAGCCACTGATGGCTCTACTTCTTGAAGAATTTTGGCTTTTCCCTTTACGTTTGCCTTGATTACTTTTGGTGTTACTATTGTTGGCATCTTCATTCTTTATGATTTGTAATTTAGAGGAAAACACTTTCTCGACACCTTCAAAAGAATCTTTCAATCTTTCTTCATGAGACATTAGGGATCCAACCAATCGATCAAACTATATTTTTGTCAAATCCTTGCTTCTATGATTATGACAACATGATTCCATCTGGGTCTCAAAGATCTCAATCCCTTTTTTTATCAAAACTTCATTGCTTACAGTTTCCCCAAGTGTGGCCATTGTATTGACCACATCTTTGACTCTAACACAATAATCACTTATACTTTTAGCTTCTTGCATCTTCAAAATCTCAAACTCTTGCTTCAATGTCTAAAGCTTGACCACCTTAACCTGAGCACTACCCCGATAAGCTTGTTGTAGAGTCTTCTAGACATCTTTGGCAGTTGTTTCTCCTAATATTTTTGGAAATCTTCTCTTATTAAGAGCTATCTGAATGTGGAACAAATCTTGAGAATTCTTCTTCCTTGCCTCCTTTGTTGTTGTTCTTTCATTGGTTGTAAGGGCATTCCAATTAGCTGGCTCCTCGTAACTTGATTCAACAATCTGCCACAAATCTTTTCCAATAAAAAAGGTCAGCATCTTAATGCACCGATAATCATAGTCATTCCCATCAAATTCTAGAACGGGCATCTGGTTAGAATTCGGCATGGTTAATTTGGAGAAATTCCAACATTAAAAAATTTAACCCAAAACAATTTTACCTGCTTTGATACCACTTGTATAATCTCAATTGACCTCTCTCTTTTTACCAACTCATTGACAAAGAAAATAACAATAATTATAGTAATAAAGAACAATTTAATTAATACATTTTCTTAATTCACACAGCGAGAAACATATATTCCATGAAAACTAAAAACTCTTTTTTTAACAACAACACACTTTTATTATTGCAGGTATATGATAATAATACACTTGAGATCCCCTATATATAAAGTTTTCAGCTTCTCTATGAAAAGAATTTGAAGCTCTAAAAGAAACAACACATTTATAGCTCATTACAAAGCATGCACAACATGCAAACACGGTGGAAAAAATATTAGACAATTTGCTACATGCAAAAGAACTACGACTATCATCGATCAGGCTAAGGAAAGATTTGCATGCACAACATGCTTTATTTGCTAAACCAAAAAATATTAACTATATAGCTGAGAATTTTTTATTACACACTGAATATCGTAGGTATTCGATGGAAAACTATAAAGGAATAATATATAAACATTAAAATTTAAAGCAAAATATTTATAAATTTAATTCTGCACTCAAACTTTTAATATAGGTTTCAATTTTTTTTATATTTATATAGTAAATATAATTTAAATAAAATGTACATAAATATTAAATTATTATATTAAAATTAATTAAATAATAATAATTAAATTTAGATCAAAATTAAAAAAATATTAGAAAGGTATTTTGATCAAATGAATCTTTTTGTATATAAAATTATGATTGTTAGTTTAGCTGTATGTTTATTCACATTGTTGTAATATATTGTATAAAGACAAAGATGTAACATATATGACTTGAAATCCATTTTGAAATATAATTTTAAAGAAAAATATATTGAAAGTTTGTTGTTAGGTTTGAAATGTTGCAAGGATTTAAAAGACATGAGCTCCAAAATCTAATAGGAATATGATTAAAGGAAGCCATAGTCATTGTGCTACTTTGATTATTCTTGCACTTATTCTCTATGAGATATGGTATCTTCGCTCTTCATTTTTCATGCCTTGACCTCCTCATGATTAGACGTACTATCTTGATTCATTGCTGCCTTCCCATGTTTTAGACTTCTCGTTGAATGTGTTTTAGCTTATTTTTTATGTTGTGGAGTCATAGACCTTGAAAGTGAAGGACCTCCCATATTTCCTTTTAGAGTGGTTTTTGCAATTAATTTTTTTTTTCTTACAATTAACCATACCAATGAAAACTTGAACAAAATTTTTAATTTTAATAAATTGCTAAGAGGAAGGCTAATGTTTTTAGGACATCTTGTAGAATTATACCTTTACAAGTAGCAGTACAAAAATTTGATTACAATTTAGTTAAACACATGAAAGTAATCTAAATTCTTTTGCGATTAAATTATCGGACTAATTCAGATCATTAAAATAAAGACAACTTGGCGCAATACAGTCTCTTGTCAATTAATGTCAAAAGTTGAAGTGGTGCGTGTAAACTTGGCAGCAGAAGGGGGATAGTATACAGCTTGGAACGCTTAAAATGCCTGAATGTGGATTTTCCAGGAAACCGCATGGAAGGACTTCTCGAGGAATCCCGTATTAACTACATCAAAGGTATCTATCACTTCTCATAAATTAAAGCTAAAGATGTGACCAACCACATAGATGGCGTGTCTGACATAAGAAACCGTGTGGAGTGCTATACACGCTGCATTGAATATCAAATAGGTCCCCGATTATCTTAGTTTATGAATAACAGTTTGGTCATAGCTTGCGTCTGTCTGTTGATGGGAACACATTTCGGACCTACCATTTTGTGACTGGTGAAGACAAAGCGAATTTCTAAATCCCGTCGACTGGGATGTACCTCAAGGAACCAGGCGCAACTGAGTGATTCCTCGCGTTCTTCCTTTCGTTGTTCTCTCAATTTTTCACTTTAGATTCTTATACGCTTTACTTGAATGAAGGAATTTTAATGACGTTCTTTACACCAAACGGTCTAAAAGATCAAAAGTCAAACTTAACCCATTTGCAAATTCTTTTCCATGTTAAATTCTTGAAGAAACGTTATCAACAATAGATTCACATATTCAGTGTAATTTTACTGCTCCTCTCCTCTATAATACAGATGGAAAAGTGGATCTCTGGTATGGAACACAGGTTGCCTATGTGGCTTGAAAAAACACAGGTGCAATGGGTGCAATGGGTTTATGCACTTTGGCAGCTTATACGGTGCAATCAGGTAGCCCTTCTCTTGTTATCATATGTTCCCTTCATGCTGAGCCAATACTACAGAAAGAAAGCAGTAGTTGTTGTGGGTAGCAGTAGGGAGTATTATATGCAGAATGAAGAAATGCTGGATTATTTTGAGGGTGCTCCAGTCAGATTGAAGAACATAGAAGAAATAAGTGCTCATCGAGAAGAAGATAAGTCAGATCTCCCTAACTGGCACATAGTCAAGTACAATCATTATTATTACATAGCACATATTAATGCTCTGTGTGACTTGAAAAAATGCTCCGAACTTTTCGGTGAAAATATTATCTTTGTAGAAAGGCTTCTAAAAGTATCTGGGTCAATTGCAGTGGGCAAGCGGTTATCTGAGACAGAGGCTTATGAAAAGATATTGTCAAAGCGTTACTTTTGCAGTAGAGGTGCTAATCTTGTAGTCCCAACAAGCTTTAACTATGTTGATTTCAGCAGCAAGTTTTGGGTTGTGATAAGTAGTCTTCCTATATTACTTCAAGCTAAAAGTTATGTAAAGCTTTCAGGTGTATTGAGTCTTGTGATAATTCTGTTAGATTTAAATAGAGGTCGATTGTACAGGCTTTACGACAGACTTTTTAATAGCTTTGTTAGAATTGTTAAACTCAATGTCTTCAAGGAAAGAACAAACTTGTACGACTTCTTCTTAATGTTCAGCAACCTCTGGGAATGCACTGACAGTGTTAAGAAGCATGCTTATGTAACTAAACCTGGAGACAGACTAAAAATATCCCAATATAGTAAATTGGAAAGGCCAGATGACATAGAGATTGTTGGATGGGAAAGATACAATAGAGATCCCAATGATCAGAATATATTCATGGAGATAAACAAAGATGAGGTGCACTGCAACCTCATGAGATATAATGGGGTCTATGCGGTGGTAGAATTGAGAAGGCCTGTTTACGTTCTCTGATCATAAGGTTGGCAAATTTCTTTCTGACTGCCTTGAGTTAACTTTAATTAGGAGGTTCACTTGATCAAAAAGCTTTTTAAAATTGGATTTAGAGATTATTGCGATATTATTGTCTCCGCAGCTTTTGAACAGAGAAAAAGAGCAAGAAGTGGAAGAAAAGCAGGGTAGTTACATATGGCTCAAACAATGTTTGTGTGACATTGTGTTTGTTAATGAAGAGAAAGGCACATGTAGATTTGGTGATTATCATTTGAAAAACTGAAATTAGATTTCAGGAAAATACATAATACATATTTGTAACCCTAAGGCTAATTAATGTGTGTACTTTCATAGCAAACAGTTTATGAGATGGGACTAATAGTTGAAAATTATAAAATTTTAGTTCTTTTGTTAGCTGGAATTTAGTTCTTAAAGCTGGTTCAGCGGTTGTTATATAATCAATATTTATACAGTTGGGTCAATTTTTTGATATATAATGGTTTTATGTAACTCTTTATTAATATATATATATATATATATATATATATTTTGTCAGTTCTCTTCAAACTGTTATGATTTCCTTGTAATCAGTTCTGATCAATAAAAAATTATAGTATCATTAATTCATTATGTGAATACAATTTAAAACAAACCATCGTTTAAAAATGCTTTTCTATAATAAATTTGTTTAACCATTTCCCTTTAAGAAGGTCTACTTGAATCTCCCTCCAAATATGAAGCTAAATCCAAGGCTTAATTTTAAATAGGGTTGTAAATTCAATGAGAAGAAGTGGAGGACCTTAACTGCTCAGAGTTGGAAGCCTAAACTGAAACGAATGCTCAAGTTTTGAGCTGGAAACTCCTACATTTCAAATTGCGTGTTGAGGATAGATTAAATTTTTTAAAGATTGTTCCAGCCAAGTGCCCTCTTTGCCATAATTCTGAAAGCATCAAGCACATTTTTTTGGAACTATTTCTAGGCTAAGATAAAATGGGTAGCAACTTTCATTCATTTTTCTAATATCTTTGGTTATGTTTTGGGATGGTAGAAGTTATCTTAAGCACCAGGTTTTCTAAGTATATAATGATCGATTTTATGAGACAAACTATTTTGATGAACATTTGGAAAAATAGATGTTTTGCTGTATTTTCTAGTTTTATCATTCATAAAAAATAGAAATGCTAAAATTTTGCTCTAACATAATGTTAGAGTTTACTTCTTTTTGTTCTCATTTGGGAAAGGAGGCTCCATACAACAAGCATTTAGAAGAAATCAAATATTAGTTTTGCAATTGAATGAAGACTTGTTCAGCTATTGTATTATTCTTTAGCTTGAGAATTTGATTTCTACAGCTTGTTCAACTAATGTCATTTAATGTTGTATTTCTTTTTCGTTCTCTAATAGATATGTAATGGTTATTTGTACATCTTTATTATTTTTCTGCAAAATTTATGTAAACTGCCATTATTTTCCATATAACCAACTTTGATAAATATAAGATTAGGGGAGATGCAATAGAATTGTTTATATAAATATCAAATATTAGACGGGCGGTAGCCACACTGAGAGAATTTTGTTCGAGTAATGAATAGTGAAAAGCCTAAAATAACCTTACGAATTTAAAGGGCTTACATATTCCACAGACCATTATTGCGTTAAAATTATTGTAGGACCCATAGATTCCATACACCATTATGGACTGTAATAATTAAAGAAGGAAATGCTATTCAAGTGTATCTGGATGAATTTTTTTTGTTAATCAATGTTTGTTTGGAAGAACAGGAATATTGAAGAGAAAATTTTGTGAGTCAAAGTCATAAAGCGTTTCTTGGCAATTAAGAATTAGCAGGAGAGAGTGAAAATTGAACTTTAGTTTTTATTTTGTTTTTAAAGATAATTAAAATTTTTGACGGTCTTCTTCTTTAATCTTTTCTTTTTCTTTCATGTTTGTGCATGGAAAAATATATTATAATTTATAAAATTTGGGTTTCTTAGATTTTATATTTTTTTATGTTCTTAAATAGTGTAATTTTTTTATAATAGTAATTTTGATATTATTTATTTTTTAATATACATATAAATAGGAAACTTGTAATAAATGTATATATTTTTATTATTTATTAATTTAATAGATTTATTATTTATTTTTTATATCATTATTTTGATATAGTTGAACCTTACATTTAATTTTTTGTTTCTTATTTTTAACTTAAGAAGTTAAAACTTGCTTGTTATTCATTTTCATAAATAATTATTTGCCTTACAATTTAGTAGTACTTTTCCTTCTTTACTTTTTTCTATTTTATACTCTAAACTAACAACACTATTCGCACGAAGTTGAGTCTATTAGTAAATTTTATGAAAGTGAAATTACAAGGTTGAAGTCATATAATTTAGAAATAGAAATAGTAAATGTGATTTGAATTATAATTGTAACTTAGAATTATATCTTAAAATTATATATATGTCTACATGAATTTTTTACGCAAATTTTTAGATACTTTAAAATAATATTTAGTATGTTTTAATTTTTTTTTCAAATTATTTAGAATCTGTATCCAAATCTTTAAATTTTTTAAAACTTTATTTTAGCTATACTCATGCATATTTGATAATATAAAATTTTTGATAATAAATGTAAAGTTTTTTATTTATTTGATATATGTTACAAGGTAACTACATGACAAATAATTTTTTCTTTATTATTGAAATGAGGTGAAAATATATTGATGCTAATTAATTGATTGTTAATTAATTATGAAAATCTTGGTAGTTCCATTACAACATAACAAATTTTTTACTTTTTATGTAATTTATAAATAGCTCTTGGTTGGTTAGAGCTCACATAATTTAATACTATTAAATTTTGATAACATAACAAGATTAAAATAATAATAAAATAATAACATGATACAATAGAGAACATTATTGATATAGTTATAAAAATTATAAAATAGTAATATAATGTTTAAAATAAAAATATTCTAATAATTAAAGTATTAATATTAATAATAATACAATAAGTCAACAATATAATATATTAGTAATTAGAATAATTAAAAAATAATAATCTAATAATTTTAAATTTAATAATATAAAATTAACCAAGCTTTTTGCCAAGGGTTGGAAAAAACATAATTTTTTTCTTGTTCACTAGAAATGTTATGGTTTTGTTGTCTTGTAGCATTTTGCTATCTTTTGGCTATCAATTTTATGGTTATATTCAATGTTATTCATGGTTTAAAACCAGTTGTTAAAGGGTTTCGATCCCTTCAAAACCTATTTTTACCATAATAAAAAATAAAAATAAAAATAACATTTTTATAATACAAATAAAATATCACATGTATAAAGTTAAATTGGAGTTGGGGTTAATGATAATTAGAATTATAGGTATAACTTTTGATTTAGGGTTAGGGTTAAATCATGGTCATGATTCAAAGAGGTTAGGAAAACAATTCAATTAAGATGAGAGTTATAATAAGATTAAGAGATAGAACTTTTATTAGAGTTAAAATAAGTTTAGGGTAAGGGTTAAGATTAGTGTTCAATTTAGGTTAGGGATTATTATACAGTAAATTTAGGATTCAATTAAATTTATAATTAACATTCAATTAGCATTATAGTTAGGGTTCAAAAGAGATTACAACTTAATTAGGGTTAGGATTTCATTAAAGTTATGGTTACAAAATGATTAATCTCTTCTATTTGCTAGTTGTTTGAAAAAAACATACTCAATTACTATTACAAAACTAGACAAAAAGTACTAGCCAATATGTGGCACTTGTTTAGTTCCATTTCATTTATAAATAGTTATGAATTCCACAAAGCTTATTATAACCTAACGAAATAAATATTTTTAATATTATAATAACCAAAATATTGCTATTCTAAATATTATGTTATTTTCAAATTTTCATAATTTTAAATTTCATGAGGATAACATAACCTAAGTAAAATCATATATACATATACATATACACAAGATTTTGATTAAATTATACTCTTTTGAATTCATTTAGTATATTATTTGAATTAAGTTTACAATTCAATTAGAGACAAGGCTATGGTCAAGTTAGAGGTATGGTTAGATTTAAGGTTAGATTAAGGTTAGTGTCATATAGAAAAACATTAAGATTCTTGTATAATTGTATTTTAATTATTATATTATTTTTAATTTAAATACATATGAAATTACTATTATTATATTATTAATATATTATAATTATATTAAATTATAGGGTTTTTCTTATTTACCAAGAAAAATATATGTTATAATTATATTATATTATTATAATATCATTTTTTTATATATGTATTATTTTATTATTTTTTATTAATTCATAGTTAAAAATATTAGTACTATATTGTTATTGATAAAATTATTATATTATTATTATTCCTATAAAATTATAATTATTTCTATTGTGCTACTAGTTTTGATGGTAAATCGAGTAGTTTATTCAATGAAGATCACTTTGGTTGGAAGTTTTTCTCTTTCAAGCCCACTATTGAGATGGTAAGGAAATGGGTGTCTCTAAAATGGTGATTGAAGGGAAGTGTTATAGTTAGCTCTATGCTTGGTATTCTATTCCTACTCAAATTTACAATGGAGGAAGATTTAGTTGTGGTCCTCTCTAGTTCATGGGATTATGGGAAATACTATCTCTTTATAGATGGAAACCTAGTTTTGATCCCGTTGTGGATCTAAATAAGATTTCTCTTGTGTGGGTCCTTTTTCTTGGGCTACCACTTGAGTTTTGGGATGAGAAGATATCATAGTGGATTGGCAACACATTTGGACACTATGTGTCCATAGATGAGGTGACCAGATTAAGATCCAAGTTATTTTTTTCTTTTCCTTGTGTGATGGTTGTTGTGAATAAGAATCTTACTAATTTTGTTACCTTGCAATGTAAGTTGGACCTAGGCATTGGTTTATGAGAATGCCATGAATTATTGCCAAAAGTTCTCTAAGCCTAGACATCTAATCTTTGATTATAACGCTCCCCTATTCCCTTGAGTCTATGCCTATGGACAAAATTCCAGGAGGGGATGCCTCAGAGGATGAATATGCGGATTACCATTTTATTGAAGAGCTCCTCAAGAAGTTGCAAACCCCCAATAAGTCATCTTTGGGGGATCAAAGGAATACAACTTCAAAGAAATTATATTCCCAACCTGAAGGAGACATCACTCTGCCTTCTACTAATGTGACCTCTCTGGGAATGCGGAACAATGTGGTGGTTATGATATCCCTTGAGGAGGGGGAGATACCACTTCCGTCTACCCCTCCCACATTCATTTTTCTAATATGATCCTAACTCTGATTACTCTAAGCATATGTAAATCAGGTGGGCACAAGGTCTATGGTGCCCCCGTGCTGATTTTATTCCCCCCTCTCCAAATTCGGGTTGGTATTTCTCCTCACCTAATGCTTTCTTTAGTGGTTGTGCCCAACTTGGTGAAGATGGTAGGGTTACTCAAAAAAGGAAGAGTAGGAATAAGAAAAGTGATGTATATGTGAGACTTAATCACTTTAAACTAACTAAAATCCTCAATTTTTTAAAACATTTGAAACATAAAATATTAGCATGTGTGTGTGTGTACAATTTCTAGCCATACACATATATATGAGACTTAATCACTTTAAACTAACTAAAATCGTCAAATTTTTTGTAACATTTGAAACATAAATATATTAACATGTGCATGTGCATGTGTGTATATATATATATATATATATATATATATATATGCATGTGTACACACACATAAATAGAATTTCTAACTATACATATATATTCATGTATATATATTAACATGTGTGTGTGTGTGTGTGTATCTAAACCCTTTAAGATAATTAAAAAATAAAAATTTGAATTATTTTATAAAATATGTTTGATTGAACATTGTATTCAATCAAAAGGGGTAATTTTTTTGTTTTGGAAAAAAAGGTAGAATTCTTTCATCCAAAAAATGTGTAACTCTTAGAGATAGTTACACTAAACATTTGAAGGTACAATGAGAAAAAGATTTTTAGTACTGTAAATCTATTTTATAAACTACTAATATTATTAAATGATGGAGATTAAGGGGTTTAAATAGCTCGGGCATCACAAACATTTCTCCTATTTTTATCAAAAACACATAACATAGCTTCTAGTGTGCTCCCCCAATTGAATGTTGACATTTTCTAGTATTTCAAGCTATTCTAATGAAGGATTTGGAATTTTTTGGTTAAGGCCACTATGATGACTCTTTCTATTCTCTCTCCTAGAGTTAGTTCATTTGGATGTTAGAGTGATACGATATCTTAATATTATGTTGTGCAAATTATTCTTGTTGTATGCTTGGATGCCATGTATTATCCATGTCTTAGATGATTGCAAACCCCTCTCTCTATCTCACACACTCTTTGTGTGTGTGTGTGTGTGTGTGTGTGTGTGGGCTATGTGACATCTCGTAAAGAATGTCGAAGTGGATCATTTTAGTTTCACAGTTTTGGGTGGTGTAGAAGTCACCATTAGAGACCGAAAGATCAAAGATCGTGATTGGCCATTGGACCATGCTCTTCATAATATTTATTATGAACATTATTTATATTTAATTCAAATATAAATTATATATGAAAATGAAATTTGAGTCCTCATATGCTGTAATTGTAATATTCCTTCGTGAACATATCTTGAGATGGATTATTTTTTTTTTTCTTTTTTCTTTTCAAGTGCTATCTTTGATGGGGATAGCTCCCTATATTATATATGAAAAGATATTACAATCGTAGTCCTACTAACAAAAAAACTCCCTACATACA
Source organism: Cryptomeria japonica (assembly GCF_030272615.1). Lineage (NCBI taxonomy): Eukaryota > Viridiplantae > Streptophyta > Pinopsida > Cupressales > Cupressaceae > Cryptomeria > Cryptomeria japonica. The sequence goes on along the minus strand of NC_081409.1, from coordinate 881,242,321 downwards.
CAAAGCTAAAACATAAACTATTGCAATAAGACACTGCACAAGCCAAACTATAAAAGCCCCAAGATGGTACCAACCTGAGACTCGATCATCGCCACCAAGTCAATACTGTCATCCAAAAGCCAACCCTCCTCTGACCACATCATCTGTCTAAAGGGGTCCATGTCATCATTCTTTACACCCACTAGAAACACTTCCTAGACGTTATTCATGAACTCCTCCTTCTTGGCTTTGAGGGCCACTACTGCACCCTATTCCTTGTCCTATGAATCCGAGCATTCGACATCCGACAAAAAAACCACAGTGTTAAAAAAGGGACCCAGAATGCTGGCCCATTCCTCTTCCACCTCCATGATTGCACCACCCACTGCATCTGCATCTACGTCCTTGACAAATCCAATGATTTTTTTGATACATACCTCCTTGGACGGTAATACATCAATAAGTAGACACATAATCATTTCATAGATTTGCCCATCGCACCAGTGCCTATCCTCACTAAGAGCTCCCTCTACTATTTTGCAGATCACTTCAAGACCATCTGTGTCGATGTCAAACAATCTATCATAATATTTCTCCAGTGTCTCCTCTTTGTAGAGGTAGCTAAGCCCAAACTGATGCACCATCTTCCTCCACAATGAGAAAAAAAAAATTGGTGCCCCTTGCATTATATAATCCCACCATGTCCATTAAATTCAATTGAATTTGAGTTTCAACGTGTCATTGTAGTCTTTCGTCGCCTCTGCAACCACCAGAATCCCAATAACCAAAGAAAAATCCATCAAGTTGATTCCATATATACACCTGCGCTGCCCTCAAACAATGAAACTGATAAGAGAGTACTTCTCTTATCCCAATGGTTCCTATCTACAGTTGGGATTACCCGATCCCCATCCTTGGGATCTTATCTCTGTCAACTTCCAGAAAATAACACAGGTCCTTGTACACTGAATCTGCCACTAATATGGCCTTAGTCTGATATTCGATTATGCCCTGGTTAGCAAGGAAGTCCACCGCACAGTTTCCTTCACGATATATGTGTTTTAACTAATAGTCTCCTAACTTTTGAATCAATTGGTCTATTCTTGGGATCCATGTGTTAAGCCTCCAGTTGGTAAATATTTTTTTGTCAACACCATTAAGTATAATTTGAGAGTCCCCTTCAATAACAACTTTTGATTGTTTGTTAGCGATAACCCATTTAAGCCCTCCTCTAACGCAGTAATTTCTGCCACATTGTTGGAAACAATTATTGAAGGACCACATATAGCCCCTACAAAACTTCCTTCCTCATCTCTGACCATAGCCCCAATACCCGACAAACCCACATTGCCACGACTAGCACCATCAAAGTTTATCTTTTTCCAGCCAGGAGGCGGCGGACTCCATTTGGCATTCTTCCTTCCATTCGATTTGTCCTTCAATCTGTGGTAACTTGACTGTTTCAAATTCCATACCTGCTCTATTTCCATATCCCACTTGGAGTATAATCTGTAACTCTGTCCATATATCTTAGCATTTACATTTTCTTCAATTGCCGCCTAGATTCTGTTGATGAGTATCGTAACCTCCAATTCTTTCTCCCTGAAAACTCTTTTGTTTCATTCTTTCCAAATCTGCCATGCGACAATTGATGGTCCTATGATCCACAAGATGCCCCACTTCGAGTTTTTGCCACCCGTAGGCCAAGAAAATCTGAAATCTTTGAAAGTACAACTATGAACCAGATGATTTTGTAACTTTCTTAAAAGCCAATCCCAACATTGAGTTGAGTATTTGCATCCATATAATAGGTGATCAACTATTTCTTCCTCTTCCTTGCATAGATAACATCTGCTAGGCCCCGCTATACCAATTATTTTTAGCCTATCACTTGTCAATATCATTCTATGAAGCACAATCCATAAGAATGCACCAGCCTTTGGGAGTACCCTTTTATCCCAATATAGGATCGTTGGCCAATTTTTGTCCTTTTGTCTCCTTATTTGCAATTCATGGCCCAAATTTACCTTGTAGTTACCTGATTTTGCCACATTCCATATAAGTGTGTCCTCCTCATTCGAGATATGAACCTTCCCACCTTTTAAAATCTCTATCAGTTTCAAACAGTTACCCATGTTCCATAAGCAAACTATTTTCCAAATAATCGGTTCCTTCTAGGGATCAAATTGCCCGATATAGTCTACCACAAACATACCTACCTCTGCCTCCACCTGATTGACGCAATCTTTATCTTCCATCACGTCTGCCAATGTCTCCTCCGCACACCAAGAATCTGTCTAGAACATAGCCTTTTTCCCGTTGCCAATCTTCCATGTAAGATGTTTTGTAATTATTTTCCTACTCTCGCAAACAAATCTCCAAATTGGTGAACCTCCTGCGATGTTTTCCATAGTAAATATTCTTTCAATCTCATTCGCATCCAGATACTTATTTTCCATCAGTCTGCACCATCCCTTGTGGGGATATTTATACATTTTTTAAGCTAATTTAGTGCCAAGTGCCAAATTCTGAAGGTTCATTTTTCTCAATCCTACCCCACCATCTTCCTTTAACAAACATGTCATGTCCCAATTGATTAAGGGAATTTTTTTCTCCTCTTTGTGACCTTCCCAAATGAATTTCTTCAGCATCCCATCTAGAGTAGTAGCAGTAACAAGACATGAAATAAGTTGGGATAGTCGAGAGTACTGACCTGATCATTTGTAATCTTCCGGCTTGAGTCAAGAATTTATTTTTCCAAGAGTTCGATTTTGTTTGGCACTTGTTTATCACCTCTTCCCATATTTTAGTGTCAACTCTCCTAGCAAACAATGGCACCGCTAAATATTTTATAGGAAAACAACCTTGACCATAATCCAAGATGCTCTTGATCTTCAACTATGTCCTTTTGTTTGAATTTAAAAAATATATCATCGATTTTTGTTTATTCATACGCTGACTAGAGCATTCCTCATAATCATATAGCACCTTTTTTATTATCAAAGCTTCTCATTCTGAATCTTCTCCAAATAATATTATATCGTCCACAAACTGCGAATATGACACAGGTTCCATATTCCCATTGATAGAAATACCTTTCCATGCCCCCTGTCCAACTCTGAATTTGATACTCCTTCCAAGCACTTCTGTGATCAATACAAATAAAAATGGTGATACGGGATCTCCTTGGCTTAACCTGTTAGTAGCCTTGGAAAAACCGCTAACAATCCCGTTGACAATCACAGTGTAATTCACAAAAGAAACACAATGTTTTATACAATCCAACCACCTTTGCTTAAAACCAATTTTTTTAAGAACATCAATGAGAAAGTTCCAAGATACCCGATCATAGGCTTTGTTCACATCTAACTTAATGATCATACCTTTAGCTTTAGAAATATACATTGTATGAATAGTCTCCACTACCATGATTATGTTGTCAGTAATCTCTCGCCCTGGGGTGAAGCTATGCTACTCCGACGAGATGATCTTCATCAAAATTGGTTTGAGTCTATTCACCATTGACTTGGAAATGATTTTATATCTAGAATTGCAAAAAGATATGGGTCTATAATCTGCCATTGAAATGCAATCTTGCTTCTTTGGAATAAGGGCAATGTTAGTATGGTTGATCTCTTTAACAAATCTCCCCTATTTTCTGAAATCCTCCACCACTTTAAAGATGTCATCACCCATAAGACCTTGAGATTTTTGGGAACATTCCATTGTAATTCCATCCGGACCGGGATCTTTGTTTGGATGCATGTGAAAAATTGTTTTTCTCACTTCCTCTTTAGAAAAAGGGCTCGACGGATATTTGTTATCCTCATCGGAGATCTCTTGTTGTATAACATCCACCATTTGAGTCGATTGAATGTTTTTCACTCCATTATTATTGCCAAGCAATATTTTGAAATTATTAACTGCTATCTCTTCTATAGCCTCAAAGGAAGAATGAACTTTGCCATTTTGATCCATGATAGTCTCAATTTTGTTTCTACACGCTTTGTCTTCATTGACGAATGAAAAAAAAATTATATTTGCATCTCCTTCTTTGATCCAGAGTTCTCTGGACTTGTCTCTCTAGAATATTTCTTCTCTTAGTAAAACCTCTGCCAACTCTCCCTTTACCGCTTTTTCTCTTAGGAATGTGTCATTGGTCATTCCACTCAAAATGGTGTCCAAGTTTATTTGCAATAGTGCTTCTTCAATTCAACTTTTTTCTTCAAAAATGTTTTTGAAATAATCTCTATTCAACCTTTTGATTTTTTCCTTCATAAAATTCATTCGTTTTACAAAGAAAAAGCTAGGGGTACCCTTGAATATATTACTTTCTTTCCACCACCGTTCAAGATTGGAAATAAACTCCCCATCTCTCCACCACATACTTACGAATTTGAAGCTTTCCATCCCCTTGGGTAGGCCTTCACTCAACTTTGATTCCATCGGGAAATGATCGGATAATGAAACAAGGAGAATGCATGCCTCCGCTTGGAAGGAAGACCCCATCCAATATTCTCCAATAAAGTGCCTATCCAATTTGTCAGAAATATTTGCAAAGTTTACTCTTCTATTAGTCCATGTGTATCGACCATTTTGGGGCACAACATCCACTAAAATATTTTGTTCTATAAAGTCTTTGAAATAATCCATCACCTTATTAGTCATTTTCAGACCCCCCTTTTTCTCATCCAAATCCAATAAGGCATTAAAATCCCCTACCACAACAACCCTGTCACTCATCAAATCCTTAATCTTATTTGTAAGAATATTCCATACCTTTGTCTTCTCTGTTGTTTTGGATGGACCATATACATTGATTAATGGAAACTCTAAATTCGCCGTAATGCTGTAAACGTTGCAAATCATCTAATTCTCTACTTTCTCAGAGAGATTAACTTTCAAACTGTCTAGCTTCCATAAGATTCCTAGCCCACCTACAGAACCATTGGCCTCTTGAAAAACTCTTTCCCAATCTCTACAGTATTTTAAAAAACCTTCAGCGTTGTCTATGCTAGGTTTAGTTCCTTGCATTACTATGATTTCACTTGTGCTCTTTCTTAACACTCATTTAACCGAGTGTCTTTGGTCAGGGGTCGAGAGGCCCCTGACATTCCAAGTAGTTATTTTCATGTCTCACCAAGGGAGACAGGTCCTCCCTTGGTATTTTTCATAAACTCAATGTCACTCACTATCCCTTTCTCTTTGGCTCTGGCCTCTCTCACTTTCCTATTGGTCCTTCTTCCATGCACTCCTTTGGTTTTCCCTAACAGAGCATTCACAGATTCGTTGATACATCTTTGATCCACATTGTCTAATTCATCTACTGACTTGAATTCTTCTTCCGATCCTAGATCATACTCAAACTCGATATCTGACAATTCTTTAAAGAGAGGATTTTAAATGAAAGTATTGTCTATTCGAATAGAACTATCACACCCATTAAAGTTAGGCCCCACCTCTAATCGGCCCTCTTTTGAAGAGTAGTCAACCTCCAACACTTGGTTCTTCATAGAAAGATCCAAAGGAAAAACTTTGATTGCTTCATTATTCAAATTTGACATCCCATCCCCCTTTTTTGAGATATCTTTGAATATAACCACTTGTGACGGTTGAGTTTCCATCTTTTTCCATACTTTCTTCTCCTTTCTGGGTGGGAAACCTTTTACTCTTCTAAAAAAAATTATACAATTCACCACCGAATGAAGGCGACTACCATATCTAGAGCAGGGAGAAATAACCTTATTAATCTCTACTTGCTACCTCCATTTGCCCATCATGATAGAAATAATTATTTGTGTTGGTATTCTTTGGACCGCAATGATTCGCAATCTAGCGAATTTGTAATAGTTATTTTCAATTATCTGTTGGTCTATTTCCAATAGAGTGCCCAAAGATCTTCCATTTTTTTCCGACAACACATCATCCCAATATTCAATCGAAAGGTTATACAGCCGAATCCATACTGGATTGTCATACACTGCTAAGGGAGTAGGGTCAAAATTGGGGGTCCATGGCTATAAATAAATTGGATTGCCATTAACAAACCAATTTTCTTGATTTAACATCCAACATCTTTCAAATTCCTGGGCAAAGACAACCACAAAATAACCTTTTGGAATATATTTAGCCACAATGTCCTGAACCCAATTTTTGAAAATCCAGTTATTTATTTCCATTCGAGACATTTTAGGGCAAATTATCCTTGCAATAACTGCAAAATCCTCCCACAAATCTTTCTCTACCGAGATTTCCATTGAAAGATCAATAACAAAATCACCTTTACCACCTGTAAACCCTTCTAAGACTGATCCATCCTGGTTTCCCTCTTGCAATTCTTCATCTCCTTCATCTGCCTTCGCCAATTTTTGCGGAGCGCTTTTTCCTTCCATTTTTTCTTTATGTATATCTTGAGATGGATTATTGTGATTTACCTAGCAAAAACTTTAGATCAAATCTGAATTCACCTTAATAAATTGAGGAATTTATTTTCCAAATAATTAGAAATTTAATCAAACACTACCAAGGAAATAAGCTAGAATAATCACACAAGAATGCAATCAAACCCCATAAATCGATATTTGAATGAATGTTAATATTTACAACACATGACAAGGTACATAAATTTACTATCAGAAACTATTTTAATATAGTAAATAACTTTTGTAATAAGCTATTCCAATCTAAGAGCAAATATGGTGCCAATAAGAACTAGAAGATCACACAATTTTCAAAGAAACTTCACCAAAATCACAATATCCAAATTATGAATGATAAAATATCAACTTTCATAATGAAATAAGATAAAAATAAAACCTATATATTATTATCAAAGCTAAAAACACCTGAAAATACAATCTCATAACTATTAGCTCAAAGCTTCTGGCAAACTCCTACAAATTCCAAAAGAAACTATGAGTAAAACCATTTTGCACAATGACAAACTCTAAATGAGATTTCACCTTGATGAACCTTAGAATAATATCCTTAGCCCACCTCGAAACATTCAAACTCCCATTACTTATTCTCCTTTTGCATAGGTTTATCAACCTCTAAAGAAACAAGTAGAAGCTTTATCAAATATGTAAACAAGAATGATCAAAATGTGAAATCACCTCCAAATATATAGAGTGAACCCTCATGGCCCCTCTTGGAAAAATAAATAAAACATCATCAATTTTTGTCCAAAATAAGCTTCCATTATGACTATTGAGTTTCTTGAAAAGTCTCTTCCATTTGTAAAAATAATTTCTTTCTTGCACTTCCCTAAGGTCACAAATTTCAATTCCCATTAACAATTTTCTAAATGCTAAAGTTAATATTTAATTTTCCTCTTGATATTAGAAATATCTGACAATAATAAATATTAAAATACTCCACCAATGCTTATCCTATTGAGATGCCTAATGTTTCTTTAATCTCTCCTTTTAATTACATCACCTCTTCTTTGACTCTCATGCATATATCATTTAACTATGTTCCCTAAGAGTCTACTATTTTTGGAGCGAATCTTTCGCATATGGTTCTCCAAATTCATCGGTCTTGTTTACAGAAAATCGATCATGCATTTAAATAATATCATTTCCATGTATGATTTTGAGAAGCATGAAGTTAGAGTGCACAAGTATTGGGCCCTCTCCCCTATTTAACCAAGGAGAAATTCTAAATCTACATTCCTTTTTTGACTTTTTTTTTAGAAGAGGCATTTAATGTATTTGGTTTTTTATGTCACACATCACTATATTGTCCCATATTTACCCTAATTTATGTATTTTAAAATGTAAAAGATAATGACATCATAAAAAAAGAATAGAAATAAAATAAAGAATAAAATTGTAAAAGATTAAATTATGTTTAATGTTTAATTATCACTTTATATTGTATAAGAAATAAAAATAATAATAAAATAAAATAAAATAGAAACATGTTATCTATTGGATATATTCTATCACAAATGCAATTTTCTATGATTGTTCATTTGGAAGAATGTGGTTTCTCATACAAATAGTATAATGTTAAGTAGTCAATTTACATATCAAAATAAACTAGAAATATTGAATTTATAGAATCTCCAATAGAGAGATCAATGGTGGAGATTATTTGATAGATGGTGGGGATCAAATTGGTTGAGGAATTATAGGTTGGGTGGTGGAGAATGATCAAATTTAGGTCCATTGAGTGGAGAAAATAAGATTTGGTAACCCTATATTATTAAATCATGTGAATTGGGAAGGGGAATATTGGGATTAGGAAATTAACTAGCACTTACGAAAAATAAAATTAGGACCCACAAAAATTAAGAAATCATGACATGATTGGATATGTAAATTTTTATGCATCTACATTTTTCTCTCTTTGAGACAATGTTTTGACTAGGAGAATAAATGTGATTTCAAAGGAGAATAAAACACAATGCATTTGAGGAAGAGAACAAACTAGTAGTTTGATGTTATAGTCAATCAAATAATGAGAGTGATGACAATGATGCAGATAGGATGTTCCCTTTAGAAGATAAGTAAGTTTCATGTATTGGACGTGCTCTTGAAAATTATGAAGGGATTGGAGGATAAAGACAAAATGATACATAAATATGGATAGATGAGGGAAAAAGTCAAGCAAATTTTATGTGAACAACTTGATATATGGTGTAGGACTTGATGTTATTTACCAAGTTATAAGGAAAAAGGTGATGATGCATACATATAGAAAATGATTGATCATATTAAAAGGTCACTTGCAAGTATTTATCACTTGGTGTATTGATATGAAAGACCATGACGTCTTTTTGATAATTTGTTACAATGATAATAAAAACTACAAATAAATAATAACGCACATAAGAAAATAAGCACACATAAATTATGTAAAGGTATAAAAGTATTACTAGTAATGAGAAAAAAGTGAGGATCATATTGTTAACAATTAAAATAACATGATGATTGAGAATGATGTATATTGATGATGATAATATGAGTAAATTCAATCAAGGTTTGTGCTAAGGAATAAAACTGTTGTATGTGTTGGAATATTTTTGATTAAGTGATCATAGGTTTTGAAGGGGCCCCGAAACCCTTTGCATCAGATTAAAAGAAAGATAAAGCTTTGAAAGATCGACTAGATAGAACAATCGAAAACAAAGATAGGGATGCCCCAAAAGACAGCAGGACTAGTAAAACTAGCCCAAACAACCAACTACAAAGGCCCTCATTTGGCCTTGTGGGGTCAAAGAGTCATATCAAAAGAAGGCTTGGACGTCTTTGAATTCTTTCCCTTAATAGTAATCCAACCATCTTCAAATTTATTTGCCACAACTGACCAATCCGAATTTCCTAGCACTGATCTTTCCAAAGTGGAAAAGGGTGCCAGAAGAGGGAGCAACAACCATCATAGGAAAAGAGACACAACTAGCAAAAGTTGTGCCACCACCCTTTGAAGTAGTTAGCAAGGTAAGAGCTACCACCGTCGCAAACACATGATCACCAATAATAGGAGGGACAAAAGATGTATCAATGCATGAAGAAACCAACGGAGTAAGAGGCAGCAATCTATTTTCAGTAAAGGGGACAACAACATGAGTCAAAGAAGTATCCTTAGTGGCAATCGAAGATTCTATCTTCATCACCAAAGAGTCTGATCTATCCAAAGTAGAAACCTTAGCATCATTAGGAGATTTCCTAATCGTATAATTCTGGTGAGAGGCTCCCGACCATCAAGATGCCGCATGACTAGTTTTGAAACATCTACAACACCGAAACGGAATACCCTCATAATCCAAGGTCTGGACCCAACTACCAAAAGAGGAGTTAATGACAATTTCTATCGGTAAACCCTTAGAAACATCTATGTCAACCAGAATGCAAGCAAATGTAGTATGATAAAGCCCATAGGATTCATTATCCATCATAATGAAGCTCTTGATAGCATCACAAATATCCTCAAAGAGAGAATCAACCCACAAGCGCAAAGGAAGGTAAGGAAGCCTAACCTAGATCAGAATTTTGTTGAACATCTTGTAAAGGGGATTAAAACTAGAGTACCAAGGTTTGGCCAACAATAGCATATTATATTTCTCATAGAAAAAACTTTCACATAGGATTTTTCTTCTATCATTAGCATCCTCAAATTTAGCAACAAAGAAACCTTTAGCCATAGGGAAAATGTGAACTATACCAGAAATGAGGGGATCCCAGCACTGAAAAATCCACTTGTGTAGCTTCGGAAGGCTTGGTCAGATACCCTTGAATCTAAAGATAGCACTATTCTCCATCAAGACCTTCATGTTGTTCATAATTTCCTATTCAGATTCCTTATTCACATTAACATGAGCGACACAGGAGACCGCAATAAACCCTCTCCCAACCCCTCTGCATGAGAAAGGAACCCTAGCAGAACAATGTTTAGCTTCAGCGAAAGGTCCCCCAATAGCCATAAATGCCCATGAGGGACCAACATTCCTATCCAAACCGGCGGTAGTGGGGCGATCACCAACATGGGGGCCTGCAGGGGAACAAGCGAGAGAATCCTGCACGAGTTGTTTCAAACTTTCCATCGTCGTTTAATGTCAAAGGAATGTATGTAAAAATATATGTGTGTTTTGATGTTACACTAGATTGGCTAGAAAGATTTCATGGATTAGGAATATGTGTATTTGGATTTATTTATTTGAGTACTATTGAATTTGGGTGGATTTAAGTAATGTGACTTGGATTAAATTATATTTAGGTAATAAACCATAATGAAAAAAGAAGTTTAGAGATAAAGATGAAAGGATGGGGGAAGTTTTTGAATAGGAGATAGGAGGATTATTTGAAAGATAGGTGTGATATATGGATGATGGAGTGAAGGAGGGGTTACTTAGATATATGAATATGAGTATGAGGGATTAAAAATATTAGAAGTAATAGGAAGTAATCTCTAATGACTACCATAGGATAGCATGATATATGTTAGATGCATTTTAGTGGATAATATACCAAAGTCATGAGATGGTACTAAGGATAGGTTTAAGTGCTAGAGAGAAATGCGTAGTGGTCAAAATAATTAAAGTCATGGATGATGAGATACAATAGGAATGAATTATAAAAGGAATACTTGTATTGTTCATAAATATATTTTTAATGCCATGTCCTTTTCTTTATTAAGATTGAAATTAGGAAAGGAGCATGAATTAGATACAATGGAAGAGTTATGCAAATATAAAGAATAGGTAAGTAGGATGGGGTAAGGAGAGTGAGCCAAATAGGATCGATAAATATTTTGAGAAAGTATAAGGTTCTAGTAGGTGGAGGAAATTATACACAATTTTATTAGTGAAGTTTACATCAAGGTATTTTTATAAGGTAGCATAAAGATGGTTTTCACTATTGCATAAATTATTTCTCTTTACTTTCATTCTTTCTTTATTTCTAAATTGAATTTATTTATTTTTTGGATTGTTGGATGAAGTATAAGGATTTGGATATAAAAATGTAAATGATAGATAAGGAGATGGATAAAGGAATCAAGTTTTATTGTATCCTTTGTTGAATAATTACTTTAAATATACTATATGTCGACTATCACTGGGCTCATAGGTGTTGAGAGAAATAATGCAAAGTGTACTAAAAAATTTAATTATGGTAGCATTGTAATTATTAACATCAAATAATGTTACCAAGGGAGATGGAATGATGGAAGATGAAGTATAAGGATTTGTGTAAATATTATATTAAAGGAATCTAACGGTGGATCTAGTTGGATGAAAGAATAGGATGATGGTGTCATGAGGGAATGGCATGGGACCAAGGGGAACTATCACTAGTTGTTACACACACAACATTAGATAGAAAAGGTTGGGATGATGACACAATTTTAGATGTTGGGATTTAGAATGGTTAATTCTTGGAATATACATTTTATGATACAAGAGCCCAAATTGATTTGGGATGCCAAGAAGAGGGAGTTAGAATAATGGATCTTGGGATGTAGGAATCTAAATTAGGTGTAGGGTTGTCAAGATTAGTAAGCTTATATTTAGATGAAGATTTATTTATTTTTTGTATTAAATATCATAGAATCACAAAGCTCATTTTTTGCTCATTTGAGCATCCACGTTACAAACTTATTACAAATACTAGTTCCTTTCAAAGAAACCTATTACAAATACTAGCTCCTTTAGAGCACCAAACTAGAAACAACAATTGGAAGACCAAGGGGCACAACTTAGAAATCCACTTTAAACAATGAGACAAATACAACCAATGGAAGACCAAGAGTCACAACTTAGAATTCTACACAAAGGTGTCCCTCATGGGAGTTGGACTTGGGTCTCCACATTGAGAACTCAATGCTTTAACCAACTAAGCTCAACCCCTTAGATAGAGGAAGAAATTTGGGATTGAGATGTAGAGTTGAAAGATCCATTTACATGAATTATTTTTTATATGGAGAATCAAATTGTTTATAAGGTTTCTATTTTACTACTGATCCTTTGTGGCATTTTTGATCTTTTTAATTACAAATTTTTTATTTTATTTAGAAATTAGATACGTAGCCTTTGGGAAAATGATTGGGGATGTGAAATTGGATACTCCTTGTAGATGTGTTTCTTTTCTTAGGGTTCCATATTATTTTTATACATAATTTTGCATTAGTGAGACCTCATGAAATTCTTTTTTTTTTATTATGGATCAAATTTTATTTTTTTGTACATGTCAACATGCTTTGACATGGCTACCTTTAGCTTTTTATGGGTTTGTTTCAAATTATATGGTTTTTCATCTAAATTACATTAAAAGAAAGCTATTATTTAATGGGATAGATTATCATGATATATTATGAATTGGGTGATGGTTTTACCATGTTGAAAGAAGTATAATGTTGTGTGAAATTATTGATATTTATTTATAAGTTTAAGATATGGATAACTAAAATTTATGAGTAAATTAGTGATGGTGATGATGATGTTGGTGAAAGGATTTTTTGCAACAAGATTATGAGAAGAGAAAAAGGGACAAATATTTTCTACATTAAAAGTTACTTCTTTAGCTCTATTGAAGAGACCGTTAATGTATTTTTCATAGAAATTATAAATATACACTTTCAGGAGACTTTGTGTTCTCGTAATTTTTTGATAAGAAAAATATCTATAAAATTTCATTCATTAGTTATAATTTTTTGTGTATTTTTAATGTTAAATTCTAGCAACATGTTTGGATTTCTTTAATAATTATGTATATTTTATTTCTCTCTTTTCATAATAAAATTCAAATCATCACATATAGATCTTGTGCTTAATCCTCTCTATATATAATCATGTACTTCGAGATTATTTTCTTATGTTTAAGAAATATTTGGTAGGTATCTTTTAGATGTGGATATCTATAGTTGTTAATTGTACTTGTTACTTTAAGTATGAAAGTATATTTTCATACCCCTTGTAGAGCTACATATATGATGTATTTTTCCTTCTAGTTTCTATTTGTATGTCTTCTTGGTGTTTGGATAAAAGCATACCTGAAAAAAATTCAAGCACATGATACAAGGGAAGCAACCCTCTCAAATGTAGAGGGAGATTGTTAATCCCATAGTGATCTCTCCAACTTTGATTATAATGTAGTGTAGTGTGTCCCTTTAAAATTTCACATTTAGTTTGGACACGCTTTGGTGGTTGTCCATAAGGTGTACCGAATTCATGTCTAATTATGCTTAGTTTCATGACTTTTTTGATAACTTAGTACATTCCTCTATTCATGACCCTTTTCACAACCCAAAATGCTAGGAATAGGGTGCACAATGCCCTTGTCCAAGCAGTTTGGCCCTAAATTTTAAATTACAAATGTCATCTTTGTAAGTAGATGAAAACTAGCCTCTGCTATCAACCTTTCCAAAAATTAAATAAAAAATTACAAATACCTCTCTCATTTTAAACTCCACCCATCAATTACAACTTATGAGCACATCCATTCAAGGCAATTGAACACATATCTAAAATTAAGGAGTCAAAAATTCCTATCTACATCTTTGTTTCAACAATCATGATCAATTATTATGTGTTCCCTCCATGATGAAGGCATAAATTAACATCTTTCAAGCCACATCAAGCCTTGTGTGAGGATTCAAGCTAAGGGTTTTATATCTAGGTTAATATTTGTCAATTCAATTATTTTCATTATTGTTTTAGCCTTTGTCCTTCTAAGGACAACCTCTCTTTTTTGGCAATCATTTGTTATAGTGGAGTTGAGAATAGAAACATGAGGTTTGACTTAGGAAAACCCCTATACAAAAAACACATTCTCCCTATTTTTGTGTGCATGGTTTTAGAATTAAAAAAAAATAGCATTACAAATGTGTAGAGGAGATAGGGACAAACATTCTCAAATTTTGAATCCCTATACTAGAGTGTCTGCCAATTGTGTGCAACACTTTTTGGTTGAATTTGAGAGAGATAGACCTATAAAACCTCCTCATTGTGAATTTATAATTTTTTTAGTGCACACACACCTTCAGAATAGGGTACCCAACATTATTGTCCTACATTTTTAGGCCTAGTTTGTAGCTACAAGTTCATTTCTATGTGCCCTTTCCAAATTTGAGCTATTGTGTTGGTTTTATGTTCTTTAATTCACTATTATTTAAAATTTGTCAATTTCTCATCATTTGGTCTAGAGCTTAAACATAGACATCCTAATCTCAATTCCAAACATAGCAATCTTAAGAGGAAAAAATCAATCAAAGTGTTCAATAAAAAAATTGTCAACATGATACATGATTTAATTGGTCAAAGGATTTCTAGAATATTTTCCAAGCTTGAGGATAAATTGGGTGAATGCAATAATTTTAGGAATATTTATAATCAATATATGTATCATCAATCTATTTTGAAAGATACTTTAAGCACATGGATTCTCAAGGCATTGCCAATAAGTAAATTATAAAAATGTGCTAATTGTGATCCCAATATTCTTGACAGGTTAGAAACTACATATGAAGTTATTGGATTACTAAGATAAGTTTTAGAATATCAATCTGAGTTGGAGAAGTAATTAATGAATAAATTAAATCTATTTGAGACTATGGAGGAAGGAATTATGTCTAGATTTTTTCTATTAATTTAGAATTGTCAAGATATTTGATCAATGCAAAAGTAAATTTGACATTTTTATCTCTTTGTTATGCTTATTCATATGTGTCAATGGAGAATAAGATTTAAATTTTCTAAAAAATATTATGGATGAACTAATAATGTTAAATCAAGCCTCGATAACTTCAATAAGCAAGCTAAGTTTGTTTCGGATGCAAATTTTAATTCTCACCTTGTAAAAGTTGTCAAAGTGTTGTAGTTTTAGTGGTGCCAAGAGGAGGTTTATACTTCTTGGTTGGAAAAATAGAATGAATAAATTTCAATCAATATTTCAATTGGCCCTTAGGTTTTCACCTTAGCCATTTGATTAAAACAATGACATGTCAAGAAGTATATTTGGTTTACATCGATATTTGGGTGTGGCATTAGATAATTTAGTTTTAATTTTATCTTCATTGGCTATCTAAACATTAAGTTTGAACTTATAATAGCCTAAACCACGATTTGGTTCAAACTAATAAAGGGAATAATATTTGTAATTTTCTTTTATTTTTGTTCTATTCCAAAAAGAGATATGAGCCTACATGCTCTCTTATTCTATTTAAAGGGATATAAGCCTAATTTTAAAGGATTCTAGAAATGTAATTTAGGGTAGGCTATTGATTGGAATTGTTATGTCTTAGAAATATAGGGTGAGAAAGTCCATAATGAAGTTTTTGCAATAGCATTGTATATTTCAATTGAAAATATATGTAACATATGCTTCAACATGATTGTCTCCAAATTGTAATACTATATTTCTTTTGAATGAGATATCGAGAATCATTGAGTTCTTCATTGCACATTTTGTGTATTAAATATTATAATAATTTATTTTATTCAAGGAATGGAATAATTTATTTCATTAAAATATTGAGAATATTGTATCACAAATGGGTTACCAAGTAGAATTGCATTGTGTGTCATTCATATGATCATTAGTTTAAGCTATTAATGCGAAATAATCTATCAAAGTGATGTTAAAATTTTATTAGGTGAAACTTACATGATTTAATGACTCTCTAACCCTGAATAGGCAACAAGCTAGATATATTAGTTTCACTCATATATCACAACATATTATTGAAATAAAAAATCTCTTCAATTGTTTAAATTTTATAAATTTATTTTCTCATGCTTGGATCTAAAACGATGCAAGGAATTTATCCTATTTCTTTATAGTAAAATTGAAAAATACTTGTCATAATATGTAACAATAAATTGTATTCAATCGAATTTGATCACCATCTTCTGGCACTTTATAAGGGAGACCCACCTAGGTTAACAAGCCCTGATTGTAGGGGAAATTTTATCTTAAGAGTGGATTTCTTGCTCATTGGACAACTATCTGAGTTTATAGATCATATGATATTGCTAATCTTTAAATAATATTAAGAAATTTATTGGAAAAACCAATAGACTCCAGTATGTTTCTCGTTTAACAATCTCACCATAATTGACATTTGAAAATACATCTTTTTCTCTTGAAATCCAATTTAGATTACCCCTCCTTTGGTATTTAACTAAATTCATCAGAGTGTAAGGATTTCAAAGGCATCACGACTGCTTTTATGTTTATCCACATTTCATATGGTGTTTATTTTTATAGCATAAAAGTACTAGACATATTCTTCAAGTAACATGTGGTCTTAATATAAGAGACCAAACACAACCTAGATCAATTTTTAAAGTTTAGATTTAGCATTTTTGTGGGAAACCTTCATCTCCACAACAACATGAAGTTGCCCCCCACCCCTGCCCCGCCTCCCCCCCCAGAAAAAAAAAAGGAATTTGAATTGTAACAAATATTATAAAAGAGCGACTTTAGTAGAAATTAGTAAATTCTATAACTATACCCTTTACCACTAGCAATGTTCCTTCTTAAAGTGTGGAAATCAAATGGTGGTAAGTTGTGATTTTGGTGGGGAGGGATAGATTTTAGTAATTTCTATAACTGGTTTCCTCGCCACTAGCAAAATTGTTCTTAAAGGGTGGAAATTAACTAGTCATAAGTTATGGTTTTGGTAGGGAGAGATTTTCTTCAATAGTCACAATGTGTGTTAGTCAAGCTCTTCCCATTTAAATGGTAGATCCAATTTTAAGGCTCTACTTTTTTAAGTATTACACCTCTATGGTGATGGCATTTTGAATTGAATTAGTTCTTTCATTTTTCTCTACTTCTATTCTCGCCTAGACAATAGATAATCCAATTTAGTTCGTGAATAATAATAATCTCCTCGTCATCATTGCTACCACTATGTAGATTCATATAATGTTTGGTTTTTGTGTAGTTAAGTTAGTTAATTTTTTTGTTGAAAGATTTGCATCTAATAAAAAAATTGTCTACCCTAAATGCCTCGTTCGAAACTATTGATTGAACTATGTTTTAGGTTTGAAATGCCTAGTCATTCTGCTAGGTTTTGATTCAACTCACCTCTTTAACTGATATTTTAATTTAAAATGTAAAATATAAGACTTCTTACCCAAAAAAAATTGTATTCATACATTTGTTAGTTATTGTTTTCAATGACTGAAAATATCAAATCAGTTATTGTTTTCAGTCAAATCATAAATGTTGATATAGTCAATATCTATCAGAAAAAGACAAGCTTATACCTTGAAAAAGGTATAGATTTGAAAGTAGAGTAGCAAACAACTAACTAGATTACATAAAAAGGAAGCACTAGTGATCTATTACTTTAAAGAAGCCACACAACAACCTTATAATTTATTATAGATCATACCAAAACAGATTGGATATGAAATACTCATGTTCATACCAACACCCTACCGTAAGTGCAAATGAAGAAGTAAACAAATACATGAATGCGAAGACTTATAGATGATGCAAGGATGATGGGTCCAAGTCATGTTACGTATTCATGTACAAATTCAATCTTTCACAAACGAAAAAAAGGCAATCTTTCACAAACGAAAAAAGCTCCAAATGAAAACAGAAAAAATTAAAAATAAACATAGGAGAACTAAAACAAAAGTCATAATACAACACTGTAATTTATTATGTATCACACCAAAGAAAACCACAGGTATTCCAGAGTAAAGGAATACACAACAGCCACTCACTCTCAATTTTTCAATGATTCGTCGCGCTTCAGAGTGATAAAATAAAAGACCTGCACCGAAATACGAGGAGGACAATAGTACCACCGCTACCTCCAATCACCAGCCATGGTTTCGAAACGTAAGCATTCCAGAACTCCCTCCAAAGACGTGTCCAAATGGATGATGGCTTAACTGAGAGTGTTGCGAAAGATTACCAATTATGACGCCTTTTTCCCTCATTACAGCAACTCCTTTCTCTGTTTGGCACAGCTCATTCATGACCCGAACAAACGCTGTCATTCTTTTCATACGGCCGTGCGAGAAACAACTTTCCAGCGCAATTAAATTTCTGATGTATATTTTTACTCCTATTTTCTTTAATTCAAATGCAGATGGAAGCATGGACCTCCAGTGTTCCTCCTCCATATAAGGTCCAAGGAAAATATATAGAGACGTCTTTAGCCTTTTGTTTTTCCTCCTGGGGTTCTTCTGGTGTTTTCCTTTCCTCGCCAAGAAGATAGTAGTAATAGACGTCCAAAATATGGTTCCGCCAGAGCGATTTGCCAGAATCGACATAATCGAAAGGCCGATGATAAAATTTATGGAACACAGCCTTGAGCAACAGTTGAAAGCTAGTGTGACTAGGAATTCTGGAACAAAGCAATAAACATTAGCTAATCACAAAGTTAAATTGTAATGAAAAATGTTCTAATACACTCAATAGAGTTATGAAGACAAGATAATCAAACCAAATGTAAATTATTACAAATGCGGATATCTCTTCCATAATTTTCTATTAACTTTCTTTCTCCTTCAAATGAGACTTGTGTGGATATCACCTACAAGGTTGCAACAACAGTGTAAGGATACTGGGAAATGTGGTTGAAAATCAACCATGAGAGAGACCTATTTATAGACAAATTGATGAAAGGATGAAATTAGCATAAAAGACGATGAGAAAAGAAATTTTATTCGAAATTGGCACAATGATTCAAAAAGGGAAGGGTTATCACACTTTCTATGTCATGACTATGACTTATTTCCCATGCCAGGTGTGAGGTCGAGCTGCTATGTCAAGAGCTATGACACGTTGCTATGCCAACATTTATGACAAGTGAGAGAATCATGCTTCTATCTTATGACAAAGGAAGCACAAAAACAAGGGAAACTAGAGAAGGATAATTAAGTGGAAATTAAATTTGAAACTAATTAGTAAATAGGTGGAAAAGAGAAATTAGTGAATTAGGGAATTAGAAATGAGGAAATTAGGTGACATTCTCATTTATTAATTAGTTCACAAAGGGGACATAATTAGTCAATTAAATGAAATATTTAATTGTTGGAAGAGAGACCTAAGATAAATAAATTGATTTATTTAACCCAGGGGGAAAACATAATAGGATTAAATGATTAAATCATAAAACCCTAGAAGAAAAATTAGAAATGAAAGGATGTCAATTAGGTCATGACAAGATTGAAATAATTCATATAAGATCGATCATGGTTAAATAATAAAGATTTGATAATTGATAAAGAACCAATGTTTTTGATTAAGGAAAATCAGGTTTTAAGGGACCCGAAACCCAATTACATAATGAAGAGATAAGCAAAAGAGAAACAAGATAAAACAAAACAAAGAGAGAAAGGTTGCAAAAGAACAACAAAAAGAACAACAACCAAAGAAAAGAACAGCTCAAGGCCAGCGAGAGACTCGCAACCCAAAACCAAATTACATTTCAGATAAAGAACCAATGTTGATAGACAAAGATTAATGACAAATTGATAAAAAAATTATAGAAAGAACCAAATTAATAAACGACAATTGATAAGGATCAATGACTAATCAATCCAAAATTGACGAGAAATGATGAGTGATTGAGACTGATGATAAATCGATTGAAAATTGATAAAAGACCGACTTGATGAAGGTCGAATGACAAAAGACCAATGACAAACCATTTAGAAATTGATAAGGGATTGACAATTGACAATTGACAAGGGATCCAAAAGGATCGAAAATGATGCTAGTTGATCAAAGATGATTAAAAATGATAAATATCGAGGATAAAAGCCTAATTCGACGTCAATTAGGATTCATGATGTCTAATTTGTTATATTCTGTGAGAACCAAGATCCGAGCCAGGATCTGATGTTTGTTGTAAATCACATGCAACTCCAAAAAATAGATGATTGAAGATCAAAATAGCCAAATGAAGATAAATTTCATATGAGAGAAAAAATAGAGATAGAAGAGAATTTTGGAGAAGGCTCTCACTGAGCAATCACTGAACTAGTGAAGGTGAGAGTAAAATACTTATTATATAGAAAAATAAAAGCATATACATCCAAGGAGTCCATTAACTCCTATTCCCCATAAAAAATTGGAAGTCTAACCTTCTTGGTAAATGTGAAAACATGTGGCATAACCTCCTTACATAAAGACAGAAAAGGAGTTGAGAAAGTTGGCATATAAGACCAAAAGAGAGTGAGAAACCAAACTACCCCATAACCCACTTAGGAAATGAAAAAATAGTGGTTATGAGGGGTGTCACAACAAGCCAAAAGAGGGTGTGAAACTCAACTACCCATGTGAGGTGGAGAGTTACACATGTAGCTAAAGTATTTTGAGACGTGTCCTCATATTAACCACTCCTAATAACCAAAGAAATCTTAATAAAATATGTGTAGGAAAAATAAATACCCCCAACATAAGGAAAATAAAAAAACCTACACTAAAACCCCCCATTAAGCATAGCTTAGGTGGGTGAAAAGATGGGTCCTGACAAATGAGGCCATGTTAGGTACCCATGTACATAGATATCCCTCCAAAAGAAGAAGATCCCTGCATAAGAGGAATATGTGCCCCCTTAAATAGAGAGAGAAAGAATGAGGGACTAAGAAGCCCTTCCTGAAGTAGACACCTATAGCATCCCAAGAAGATCTCGCAAATGAAGGAACTTGATTTCGGTAAAGGATTTGGTGAATATGTCTGTAGTCTACTCCAATGTAGAACAATACTTAAGATCAATGATGCCTTCCTGAATCAACTCCTGAATGTAGTGCATATGTATCTCAATGTGTTTCATCCTCTAGTGATGAACTAGATTTCTTGAGATCTCTATAGCACTCTGATTATCACAAAAGAGTATGGTAGGTTTTCTAACTGAAATACCAAAATCAGTGAGAATATTCAGAAGCCAAATAACCTCAGTGGTTGCCTTAAATTCCCCTCGATACTCAACCACTATTGATGAAAGAGCAATTGCAGACTGCTTCTTGCTCAACCAACAAACTAGACTAGAACCAAGTGAGAAGCAATACCCTGAATTGGACTTGTGATCCTAAGAATCACCTGCCCAATCTAAATGTGTATATCCCACCAAATCAATATCCATGCTTGTTGCATACTAAATTCCATAATTGTGATTACCCTGAATGTAGTGGAGAATCCGCTTAGCTTCTTTCCAATGCAACTCATGTGGCTCCAGCATGAATCTAGAGACCATGCCCATAGCATATGAAATATCGGGTCTTGTATGAGTCAAGTAGATGATGCTCCCAACAAGTTGTTGGTATAAAATTCCATCAACCAAGGGTGAAGAGAACTTAGCCTCAAGTTTGACCCCTAACAAAAATGGTGTAGGTGTAGGCTTACAATCACCCTTGTGAAATCTAGAGAGAATATCAAGTGCATACTTTGGTTGTCCAAGGAAGATTTAACTGAATATGACTGAGTGATCTCAATCCCCAAGAAGTAATGCAAAAGACCCAAGTCTAACATTAGAAATCTATTATGTAGAGCAGTTTTTACTACCTTGATGGTGGATGAGTGACTCCCTGTGATCAACGAGTCATCAACATAGACAACTAAAAATGTGAGAGTATTATCCTGCTATAAAATGTATGTGTTAGGATTAGAATGGCACTGAGTGAAACCAACTGTTAGAAGGAAGAAGTCTATCTTGGCATACTAAGCTCCAGGATCGTATTTATGGCCATAGAGAGGCTCTCAAAGTCAACACACAAGTGAAGGATCCTCAACAAATCCCAGTGGTTGCCTCATGTAGATTTCCTCTTTAAGGTCACTATGAAGAAACACACTCTTCACCTCCATGTGATGAACTTCCCAATGATGAGATACAACAAGAACACTTTACCTTCTTACAATAAGAACACTTGATCTTCTTACAATAAGAACACTCGACCTTCTTCTTCTTAGGTTGTTCACCTTTTGATGAAGAGGTCTGATTATCTACATTTGAAGTAGTAGATTTCTGATCTTTCTTCTTCTATCCTTGGTTCTTTTATTTCTTAGCTTGCTTTCCAGATCCTTTATGTTATTTTGTACCTTGATTTAAGTCTAAGGCATGTGACTTAGAGGGTTTTCTTGTACCCATTTGAACCAATTTATCTTGCTCCCTAGTGAAATTTGCAACAAATTCATCTAGGAAGGCATTTTGAATGTGGTACATTGGGCATATTTCCTATCATAGAATGTAGAAACAAACACTGAATAGTTAGGACCAAGCTTAGAAAGAATAATCAAGATCAATTGCTTATCATCTTTCTTATTTCCAGACTGTTCCAACTATAATTTTATAGACTTAAGTTTAGTGAAGAAGTCTTGTATAGTATCAAAATTGGATGGATTCAAACCTATGAGTTCATTCTCCAACTGATGACTTCTTAGCTCATCTTGCTTACCAAAGAGGTTTTCCAAAGTGCTCCACATTGCATTTGGTGTAGTGGCAGATTCAATGTAAAAAAGAACGTCAGGAGAGACTGACATACATAGAGTACCAAAAGCTTCATCACATTTATTAAACCATTTAATCTTTTCTACATCATCTTGAGGTTCAGTTTCATGTCCCATAGTAACATGATGATATCCATGTCTTTTTAGATATATTATCATATTATATTTCCATTCAAAGTAATTATATGGTGTTAAAAGTGGAACTATAGATACATCCACGATAGCAAAAAAGAAGATTGCAAAGAATTAGGAAAAGTCCAAGAAAGAAGACATAAGAGACACCCCCCCTTTCCACTAGTCTTAGAAATCAAACCCCCCCAAATATTACAAGGTTGTCACTTTATAATTAGTGCATTTACAAGGTTTTTTATTAGATTTTAATGCTTTTAAGGCTCCAATGGCCAAAATAAGAAACCTTTAATACAAATAATTTTGAGATAAAATCTAAAAAAATAAGCCTTATACCTTCTCAATTCATCTCAATACCTTTCCAACAACTATTAGTTTTTAAAAAATAGAGTTGTGAGGTGAAAGATATGACCTGTTCAAGGAAAAAGAAGTAGCTGATACAACCTACAATATCTGATGGAAAAAGGTAGAATTTTTCAATGAGACCTACAATAATGAAGAGTGCTGATTTTCAAATTTCCTTCAAGTATTCATTTTCAAAAATTTGGCACCCGAGACAAAAGTTATGCAACTTTTAAGAAAGGTTACTAAATTTGCCTACTAGAAAAATGGCTTAGGCCTTGTTCAAACTTGTTTTATACAACAAATATTAATTTTATGGGATCACCATCATAATCCCAAAAGTGTTGCGATGGTTAGAAGAAAACCCAGAAATTATTTTTTCTGAAAATTAATGAAAGTTGGAAATCTAAAGCTAGAATGAAAAAAAAGCTCTAGTAAAAAGATTTTACTTTGATTTTTTTTACTGTGTCCTCCAAACTTTGACTTTGGTGAAGTAAAAGTCACTTTTGACTTTCTCAAGCCTTCTGGACACTCTATAAATTCTTATTAAGATTCAAATATTACCAAATAGTTGCAATCACCCAGATCTTACAAGAACACATACATATAAAACCAGATTTAACTAGAAGCTATTTTCCTTTAAACTATTCTAATTCTCTAGGTCACATGAGAATATAAGAGAAGAGAATACTTGGTTTTTAAGGAAAATATTAGCTATCTAAAAGTCTCAAATCTCTCAAATAAATTAAAAAAACAATGAGCTATACCAGAAAACACGACTTTGATACCATGTTAGATTTTGTGAGAAGCGAGAACTAGGCCAGGATCTGATGATGTTCGTAGATCACAGGAAATACAGATGATTTAAGATCAAAATATCTGAATGAAGATAAATCTGATATGAGAGAAAAAAATAGAGACAAAAGAGAATTTCTGATAATATTCTCATCGACCAATCACTGAACTAGTGAAGGTGAGAGTCTTTAATGCTTATTATATAGAAAAATAAAAGCATATACATCCAAGGGGTGCATTAAATTCTATTCCCCCTAAAAAGTGGGAGGTTTAAATTTCTTGGTAAATGATAGAACATGTGGCATAATCCCCTTACATTACGACAGGAAAGGAGTTGAGAAAGTTGGCACATAAGGTCAAAAGAGGGCGAGAAACCCAACTACTCCATAACCCACTTAGGAAATGAAGGGTGGCACAACAAGCCAAAAGAGGGTGTCTAACTCAACTATCCATGTGAGGTGGAGAGTTACACATTTAGCTGAAGTATTTCACCATGTGTCCTCATATTAACCACTCCTAATAACCTAAGAAAGCTAAATAAAATGTGTAGGAAAAATAAATACCCCCTGACATAAGGAAAATTGAAAAACCTACACTAACACAATTGACATGATAAGATGGTTACGACCAAAGATTAAAAGTCAAAGATGATGTTGACAAGACCTAATTGAAAATGCCAAAAATGCAATCGAAGGGGAAAGAAAATGCAGAAGAATGCCAAGATGTCAACAAATGATAAATATCAAGTGCATGACATAGAAGAAATGTTGATAAGATGCGAAAACCCTAAAAGAAGGTAACACAAACATGTGAAAGTATGACGCCGCAAGCATTAACCATTTTTAGATGCCTACATTTTTCCCCTCTTTGAGACAATGTGATTATGAGCATTGTTTTACAGAATAATAAAAAAAGATGCCCCAGACGACAATTAGGATATATGTATGCCCTCTCAAGGAACTGGCTGAAAAAATCCAGAAAAGAGGCCAGTTTGTTGAAAATAATGCCAGGACTAGACAAAGATGACTTGAAGGACTGACAAAAGAAATGTTAGTAAGAAAAAATTAGATGAAGAACAGTTAGTGGTGAAGAAAACTTGCTTTCACAAATGCAGAAATGTAGGTGAGATCCTTTCTTTAATATAGCAAAATGGATGTAGTGCACCATGGCAATGAAGACCAAGGTGATAATGCAGTCCCTTTGCATAAAAAGGACACATTGCAGACAAGGAATGAGTCAAAAACATCCTAAGATATTACGTGTGTCAAGGTTCAAGGTATGTACGACATTCACAAAGTGAATGTACTTATCACACACACAAGACATACTTGCCCCAAAATGCTAGAAAAATCCCACAAATAGAAGACAAAAATAAAAAAGGACCATGCGCCATCCTGGCCACTTTAAATCACTCAGTGACATCATCAAGCAACATAGGAACATGGTCATAGATAAATCAATGAGAGATAAGACACAAATTCAAACAAGTCAAACAATCATTTCGATCTTCATTGTCAAAAGGTGATAATGTTGTGTGTAAAGGACCATCATGTTGTTTGGTTTTAGGGAATGCAGTACCTCGTCTAAGACAGGACATAATCTGGTTTCGAGTATACCACACCAATTATAAGACCCATAATAATATTGACAAAGAACTGATAATGTTGATGTTGTTGATTGATATGACAAATGAATCAGTTTGAATGCTTGGTGGGTTGAACAGTTCATTTGTTAGTGCATGATTTTGTTAAAGTGTGGTGTTTAATATGTTTCTATTTGACATCTGCTCAAAATATCCGTCTCTATACAAAAAGGATAGTTTATTGACGAAATGAAATGAAAATGATTGTTTTTAAATTTTTTAATGTTTTCCAATTTTTGGGGTTTTTTGAATTTTTTGAATTATTTTAGGGCTTTTCTCAGGGCATTTTGCAATTTTTTGCACTATTTCAAGACATTTTGCATTTTTTTGTACTATTTCAGGATATTTTACAATTTTGAGGGATTTTTTCAAGACTTTATTTTCTTTTTAGTGATTTTTTAGGACTTTATAAGTATATACATGTCATAGCTTTTGAGTTGTTCATAATGATAATGTCATCAGTTGATCATGACAAGGGATTTGCCCCCAATTTCTCTCCGAAATATGTACAATGTCTATGATAGAAAATATATGTACAAGGATTAGTAATTGATAGGAAACAAAAATGGATGTTGACCAATCGCTGGCCTCGACAAGGATATTGGGTCAAATTAGAATGAATAGACATAAGAGAGCTGATTTATATATACAGATATAATTTGGATAGATGACGGAGCAACGACCTTTCTACATGTGGTGCTTGTTTGCTAGGTTTTCACCACGGTACTTTCCCAAAGCGCCTATTTGCCAAGTTTTCACTAGAGGGTGAATGATTTTTCTTTACTATTTTTGTCATTTTTTCACTTTTTTTTGCTTTTTCAATTTTTACTTTTTGAATTTTGGCTTTTTGACTTGCAGCAAGAAAAGGACACTT
This sequence comes from Cryptomeria japonica, assembly GCF_030272615.1. Classification (NCBI taxonomy): domain Eukaryota; kingdom Viridiplantae; phylum Streptophyta; class Pinopsida; order Cupressales; family Cupressaceae; genus Cryptomeria; species Cryptomeria japonica. The sequence goes on along the minus strand of NC_081409.1, from coordinate 881,215,641 downwards.
GATAAGGGATAGAAGAAGGACTCAAGAATCTTATTGTTTGGATAGTATCCTTGAAAACTGGATCATGACCATTAAGGTATGCTCAAAGATGTTGGCAAGATAATGACATGGAAATTGAATGGGACTAAGGCTAAGATTTATGCAAAAGATGAGATTAGAGTGACAAAAGGATGGAAAAGAGGTGCTTGATAATACATAGGATATTGGAAGAATTTGACTTGAGCGGATGGAAATGCTGGTAAGATCAAAATTGGCACACACCTTGAGGGGTGGTGGACAAATGGAGGAAATATGGATTTTGGATATTGAGATTTGGATGGAGGAAAGGATGGGGATTTTGGGGCATAAAGACCCAAAATGAATAAAGGAGATTTTGGAGGAATAGATTTTGAAGGTTTGGATAGAGCAATAGAAATTTTGGATGTCCATTTTGATGCTTCTTTAGACGGTTGTGCTTCTATGAGCCGCTTGGGAACCCACATTGTTTTTTATTTTTCATTCTTTTGTATTTCCTTGGAGTGCATTTCTTGCACAAGAGATTTAGGAACCCATATAGATTTTGACTTTTCTTTCTTTTGTTCAGTAAATCAGAGTCTACAAAAGAAACAAAAGTCATCCCAACTTGTCATCCATCAAGCAACTGATGATTACCAAACAAAAGATGAGAAGCTAATGCCTTATAAACAAATGGTGGATGACCTGAAACAACACTTCACAAAGATAGACTTTGAACAGATACCAAGAGAGCAGAATCGTGCCGCAGATGCCATGGCTACAATTGCTTCACTGATCGATCTACCTCCAAACGAGACCCGCTATGAGTTCTTGGTAGATAACCTTTTGCTCCCTTCATATGAGATCATGCCTACTGAGACGTTATGCGTTGTCGGTCCCGAATCCCAGTTATATGGTTCCATTTTCACATACCTACGTGACAATACTTTACCTCCTGATCTATCAAATAACCAATGTCGCACTTTCATTCGCCAATCCTCTCGATATGTCATTTTACCTGATATCCTATACCGACGAGGTCTAGATGGTACCCTTCTTAGATGTTTAGAAAGCGATGAAGCTCAGATTGCGTTACGGGAAGTGCATGAAGGGATATGTGGTCCACATGCTAGTAGTCCTACCTTGGCCAAGAAACTCATCAGGACTGGATATTACTAGTCCAATATGGAGAAAGACTCATATCAGTTCATCAAGAAATGTAAGGAATGTCAAATTCATGGAGATCTCATACATGCCCCAGCACAAGAACTTCAACCGCTTGCATCTCCTTGGCCCTTTTGTCAATGGGGACTCGACCTCATAGGCAAGATTCACCCTCCTTCTTCCAATGGTCATAAATTCATTATCACTGCCACAGAGTATTTTACAAAATGGATTGAAGTCGTGCCTCTCACACAAATTATTGGAAAACAAATTGCTACATTCATCCTCAACTATATCATTTGCCGATATGGTATTCCTGTTTCCATTATCACTGATAACAGGCGTCCCTTCAAAAATCAGGATGTTCGTGAACTCTGTGACCGCTTCCATATCGCCCACCATTTCTCCACACCATACTACCCCCAAGGTAATGGCCAAGTTGAGGTATCTAACAAAACAATCCTTAAAATCCTAAAGAAGACAGTCGACAATGCTGGTCGTAATTGGCATATTCAACTTAATCCTGCACTTTGGGCCTACTGCACAAGTGTCCATACACCCACAGGAGCTACACCCTATTCACTAGTCTATGGTTCTGAAGCCATCTTGCCTATTGAGGTCGAGCTACCCTCTTTACGGGTTTCTTTGCAAAACATCATCATTGATGAAGACTACAGGGTTTCTCGCTTACAAGAACTGGAACTACTGGATGAACGAAGACAAATTGCTTTTAGTCATCTCAAAGCTTACCAACAACGAATGAGTCGTAGCTACAATCACAAGGTCAAGCCTCGCACATTTGAGGTGGGTGACTTGGTTCTCAGGGAAAATCCTAAAAATCAACAAGACAGAGAAAAGAAGGGCAAGTTCGAACCAAACTGGCTTGGTCCCTACATCATTACAGCAGCATATGGATCTGGTGCATATCAGCTCTCAACTACAGAGGGTGAACCTTTGGAGGATCCTATCAATAGCATGCACCTTCGCAGGTTCTACACATAAGCTCTTCAGAGTATCCTAATTCGAAAAATACAAAAAAATCAAAAAAATGTCAAAAATACAAAAAAAGTTATAAAACAAAAAAATTGTTACTTGGTGAAAACCTGGCAAACAGGCGCCTTGTGACACAAAAAACATTGAAAAATTGAAAAAAGTAAAGAGAAATAATTTCGTCCAACAGTGAAAACCACTTCGGTGGCGCCCTGGGCAAGTACCATGGTGAAAAATGGGTCACCAACGCCATGTGTAGAGACATTTCTCCTCCCTCCTTCAGGATTCTCTTTCATCACTTCACTTTGCACACACTCACAACCTATTTGTTCATAATAAACTTACCCATTCCCATCATGGCTTGTTATTGATCTACCCAAGATTGGTTAGCCATTCATAATGAATCTCCCTTTCCATCCATAATAAATCAGATCCTATCTGTGGCTAAGGAAAAATCCTGCGTCTAGTGATGGGTGTGGAACTGAGAACATCACATGTTTCGAGGAGTACAGTTTCTTTCAGCACAATTCACAATAAAGCAACATTTGCATCGCAAATCCGCAATAAAGTTTCATCTTCTCCCCAATAAGGTATCAGTTTCATGGATTCAGTCAGTTTCAGATGAGACACAGTAGCAACAATGGGCTTCAACAAATCAAATCTTTCAATAGACTCAGACAATATTATGGTTCAGTGCTATCTATCCTTTTTGTGAAAGTAAACATTGTGACCACAATCAAATAAGACTTATACAAGTGACAAGAGACACTAAACTTGAGGACTATAGTGGATGTTGGTGTCGAGTCTTGGTTTTCTTTTGATTTCATCTTTTTTGGTGACATGTCTTTTAGCTTTTCCGGGATGTCTTTGACTAGAGATTCTATCTCTAGGATGTCTTTGACTAGAAAGGCGAGGATGGGGTATCGTCACCTATTTTCTTTTCTGTCTGTGGATTGTCTCTTAGTAATGCTATGACTTGTCCAAGGATATGAGGACACTATGAGTCTAGTGTGAACTGGGGCATTCCTTGTTTGTGACTGTCTTATCTCCATGCAAACAGGTACAATGACTTTCTGGGTCGAACATATGCCTCGATTGTCATAACCTACTTGCCATAATAAAGCTCAATGATGATAACACACAAGAAGCTCTTTCACTTTCATATCTTCTGTCTTCCATCCCCCTTTCTTGATTGACTTCCATCATCCTTCTCAAGTCCGCGTAGCCTGCTATCACATGACTGAGTATAATGACACACCAAAAACATTTGCATGTCATATAATTGCACCTGGATTACCACATATAAGCATTTTATACATACATATAGATATCACAACTACATCACATCCTGCACACAACACTTGTTAACACAATTTACATTTGCATTATTATATTCATTTACATTCCATACATTCACATTTGCATCATGCATATACAACATAAAGAACAAAAATATGGCATTTCATACATCATTAAACATCTCATCACATAGGTACACATGCATATAGCTGCCGCAAAAAATGAATCATCTCATATATATAATCAAAAATGTCATGATACAATGATGTCAAAAATACATGTGGCTACAAAGGCACCCACAGGTTTCTACATCATCATACAAAAAATGGTACAAAACTGATACAAAGGGGAGCTCTCTAAGGCTATGATGAACTCCCTCCCTCGGAGCCACCTGGCCTCGACGGAATCTAAGCCCCTGAAGGACCCACCCCAGGATCACCTTGCCTATCTCCTCTATCTAGTGGTGGTGGTGGACCCATGACCCCCACCACTCGATGCCTGTCTCCTCTGGCTCCCCCCCGTAGCTGTCGCTGTACGCGATGGTCTATGGAAGCTCCTCACCCACTGATCTGCTGGCACTGCACCATAGTAGAGGTCCCTCTAGTAGCCTATCTCCTCTCCTGCCCGTAGGACATATGCATATCCTGCCCCTGTGTCCTCCACCGCTTGTCTCCCTACCCTCAATGCTGTCTCAGCCTCTATATAGTGTTGGATCGCCTGATCTCTCTCCCGCTCAGTATCTCTGAGCCTCGTCCTGAGCTGATCCCTCTCCCTCTTCAGCTCCTGAATCTCATCTGCCTATCCCTGGCAGATCTCCCTAATCTCAATCAGCTCATCCTCCTCTAGGTCAGCCCCCTCTGCCTCTGCCTGTGGCTCCCCCTCTGCGGGTGCCTACCCAGGTATCTGTACCTGTACTGGTGCCTGTACTGGCACCTATCCCTATACCTGTCCCTATCTCTGTACCTTCCTGGGACCCTGTGCTACTGGTACCTGTAGGGGTAATCCACCACGACCCCTCACCACCCGAGCCTGCCTCTCCTCTCCACCCTCCCTCCGAGGTGCAACTCGCCTCTCTCCCACTACTCCCCTCCTCCTCCGTCGGCCTCGGCCACCATCACCTCCATCATCATCCTCCTCACTACCACCATCTCCCTCCAGTGCCTCTCCTGGATCTGTCAATCGCGGAAATGGATTCTTTGCCCAATATGCTGAATACTCAGCATTCATCCCGACATCCTCGATCTTGGGCCACATGTCCCAGGGTAGGGGTACCATCTCTGCTAGCTGTGTGAGTGCCTGATCATATGACAGCAATGGCCCAAACTGCACCTGATCTCTGACTGTGCAGGCATACATGCCCAAGCCCCATGGCATCCTCTGAATCCTGCTATACTGCCTGCAAACCCTATCCACAAGCTGCCTCTCTAGCACATAGGGCATTCGCCCAATCAAGTACCTACTCCAGAAGGTGTAGGGCAGCTCCACTGCGTCATCCTCCCACTCCTTGCAGCCTAGATATGGTCTCCATATGACCACATCGATATCGTCTAGCACTCGCCGCCAATGCTGCAACTTGCCAATCCGTGGCTGCGAGGTGATCACACAGTACAGATGCACAAAACTGCGTCCATGTCCCCTGCCTCTTAAGTGTATCGGCCTCGTCACTGGCAGATGCTCGTAAGCCCACACCTGCAGCAGTGTCACCTCGCAGCCCAATCCCACTGACCCGTGATAAACGAACTGGTGAAGCTCGTAATACAAATGGGCCAGCACACATGGTCCCCAAGCGTATCTGGTGTGCTACGTCACCAGTGTCTCCAGTGCTCCCCCCCAGCCCACAGCCAACCCCCGTGTCGCCCTGTCTGGACACAGGAACCCACTAATAGATCCTCCGATCACTGCCGGTAATGCTAACCCTGTGGCTGTCATGGTGTCCCATGCCACGTGTCCTGCCCTCATCTCCAATCCAGGGTCCTGAAACACCCATCTCAATGCCTCCCGGTCTCCATCTCGATCGTAAGGGATCAAATCTCCATCGATCGACACCCGTAGAATCCTGTAAACATCCTCCAGGGTGACTATCATCTCACCCATCGGTAAATGGAATGTGCACGTCTCAGAGTGCCATCTCTCAACAAGCGCAGTCAACAGTCCCATGTTTGCCCGAAACTCAGGCACATTTAGCACATGTCTCAAGCCCATCGCCTCAATGGCAGCTCAGTCCCCAAGTGTCAACTCAGGTCACAACCTCTGCGTCGACGGGAATCTCTCTTGTGACTCCAGCATCGGCAAATACTCCTACAGTCAAGCAAATCAATCATGTCAGTTATAGTGGCATTCACTGTTTATCACAAAATGCTAATTTTTATCTAAATGCATATGGCTATCTATCCTAGTGACACTCACTGTTCATCATAAAGTGTTGCTTCTATCCTAGTGGTACTCCCTATTCATCACAAAGTACTACGTGTGTGACACTCACTGTTCATCACAAAGTGTTATTCACATTTGCACTCCCTATTTATCACAAAGTGCTGCTCATACTTTGGGTTCTCCCTGTTCATCACAAAGTACCCTCTCTTGGTACTCACTGTTCATCACAAAGTGCCTTGATCTATTCTAGTCTTCCCTAGAGGACCTGCTTGAGTGTATCCTCTCAGCAGCTTATCCAATCGATAGCATATGTTCATCACAGAACTGCCGATTTGACCTAGAAGACCAAACTTGCATTTTTCAACGCAAACGCACTTACATTACATAAACGCGCCTGGTGGACACAGACGCGCCTGGCACCGACGCAGACGCGGTTAGACGATTTTTGACATTTTTCAACTCTACTTCTAAGCGCATTTATTGCCCTATTCAACATGCATTAATGACAAAATTAAATGCGTCAAAGTACAAGGAGGTTTGGTGGTACTCACCGGCTCTCCTGCCTCTGCTGGCCTCTGAAATCGGTGAACACGGTCGAATCTATGCACAAAAGCCATCACTGCTGACTGCTCCTGCTCTTTTCTCACTCTATACTTTGATCTCGTGAAGGTGTAGATGACAATGAGGATGTATTTTCCCCCGTGGTTTATCTTATAGCCTATCCTAGCCTTAGCCTTCGTTTCCTGAGTCAGTCTTCATTATCCCGTGACTTTGTCACCTTATCTGGTCAATCCATTCTATCTTGTCTTTCTTATTGAGAGATTGTCTGCACTCTTTTCAGACTTTTCATCCAATCTCTCGAGGGGGCATATCATTCCCATCCTAGGGCAACTCTGTATCAGTTCATCTTATCTTCTTTGAAACAATGCGACAAGTCGCATTGTCTCAAAGAGGGGCAAAATGTAGACACCTAAAATTGTCATGTCTAATTAAATAAATATTTTACTTATTTAATTATCTAAGCCTAATTCTTCTATTAATTAAATAAATCTTTATTTATTTAATTAATTCATTTATCCTCTTCTAGCCTTATTTCTCATTTAAATAAATACATTTATTTATTTAAATTATCCTTTCCCTAAATTAAATAAATATCTTATTTATTTAATTATCCTACTTCTCCTATTAATTAAATAAATCTTTATTTATTTAATTAATTCATTAGCCTTTTCTACCCATTACACATGTCATTCATCTCTTAATTCATACACTACCTACCCCTTTCATTATTTTATTATTTCTTTTACCTACCCTCTAATCATAGCCGACCTCCTTTTACACCTCTCAATCTTATCCCTCCATTTCATATAGTGTCTTCTATATAAGGAGATGGTTCCTTCATTATCAAACCCTAATCGACAATTTGGAGGACTTGATTACACTACGATCCTACTTGCAACCACATTTCGTTCTTTGTTGAACTTTTGTGCACATAAAATCTGAGAGCAAATATATCAAGCAAGATCAATGGAGATAGGAAGAATGAAGATCAAAACCCTATTGGACATGTGATGGTATAATCTTTGTGATTTCATGTGATTTGCATTGTCTTAGGTAATCTTCATATGTTATGGTGGATCTTTGTTGTTGTTAGGCTAGGGTTTTGTGGTTGGATTCATTTAGGCTTTCAATATTGTTATTATTGTTATCCATTTTCACCATATACACATACAATACATTGTCATCCAAATTCTCTACCAGTTTTTCAACCAATAATTTCATCACCCCATATTTCAATATATCATTCATTTGTGCAAGGACTGTCACCCACTTGATCGTTTCTTTCTCCCAGGCAACCGTTTCTAGCTCTAGTTGCTTGCTCACAGTTTCAACATCTTTATAAACTTTCACCAAATTAATGATATAATCTAATCCCTGTTGCACAATAAGGTCCAACCATTTATTAAATATTTATGTAATTACTCTATTCCTTTGAACCTGGTTTAACATTTTTTGGTTGGCTGGAGATTTAGGATCGAATGATACCGATATCTGTGACAATCACTGGGGCTTTGGATGATGGATGTCATTGATATACTCAGCCATCTGAGTAACAACTTGCTTCAATTCTCTTTTATATTTTTCATCCTTCCATGTTCTTGAAATTATCCTTTTTGTGGATGATACCAAATGCCTAACATCCACAGCGCGCGAAGCAACCCCCAAATCTATCTTTTCCACTATAAAATCCTCCTCAGTAGCTTTGTTTGCATCTTTTCTTGGAATTAGTTTTGCTATTTTGGCTGTCCAGTGACCTATTGCTTCATCTACTTTGAGCATTGCCTTTTTTTTGAGTTTCTTCGGCTTTGATGCCTTCCCCAAACACCTGCTCATGATTTCTTCCATTGGTAGTGTAACCGCCACCACACTCATTTTCTTTCGGATAGCAACTTCCAACCATCATGGTGCATTTGTAGGCTCTTTAGTTGGATGAGTTGTTTATACATCTGATGGAGTGACAATGACCAAGGTGTTCATGGGATCTTGTCGGACTTCCTCTTCCTTGCTCATATCCATTTCTTGCATCTCAGGCTCATCCTGATCCTGTGGATCCATTGTTCCCTCAATCTCTTCACCAGGGTCTAGGTCTACAATGACCTATATCAGAATGGGCTCCCTATTATTCTTTTTACTCCTGGACCAAGTTACTCGAGCAACTGTGAGACCCGATGGTGACCTCTTTGATCTCCTAGGTTGGATTTTTTCAACAATAGGCCTTGAAACACCTACAACATTAATAATTTCGTTAGTGGAAGAAATGGGAGATTGAGTCACAATGTGTGAATCAATTCTTAGTTTATGCGAGGACATATGAGGTCCCTCCTTAAACTTTTGGCTTCTCAACCATCTTTCTATTCTTCTCACAACATTGAAGGTTCTAGTTTGAATACTGTCATCTTCCTTTTTATTCCAATCAATTTCTGGAATTGGTTTTCCTTGAACCTCTGTGTCAAACGCAGGATCTAAAACATCCTCTCTTGTATCTTCTAATACTCCAGATATATTAATTGGAAGCTTCATGGTAATTATTTGCTACAGAGTGAACCTTGACAACAATATTCTCCTTACCTCATACTCATCACTGTAATTCTCCCTATAATCCTCCAACTGAGGCTCATGACAAAAAAGACTATCTACATTTAGGTTTTCAATGGCAGAACCCCTACTGTCAAACTTTCGCCTTGCCACATATGGTTGCAGGTTCATCCTCTTCAATTCTAATTCTAGGTTCAAGGCATCTGATACAGATTTGCAGCTATGGTATCCATGTTCAACAGGGAATACAACTTCAGACTCATCCTTTGTTCCTAGTCTTTTATCAATATAAGTTAGCTACCCACTCACCTCTATAAGTTCATAGTTGTCAAAAGCATACCTAGGCAGCTTGAATGGTTGGCCCTCATAACCACTTACCCATAGGTAAGTAAACCTAGGAAATTGAATAAAGAAGCTACCATATATGCTCACAAATTCCATTGCTTTAATAGACATTCTCTTGTTCGCATCCCCCTTGAGATCAAAAGCAAGTTTTCCCACGAAGACTCCATTCCACCTATCAATGTGCTCGACATGTCTTTGTTGCTCTAATAGAGGGTAATATTTATACACCCTCATTCCATCTATCCAAGGTTCATTAGGCAAACTAGGCCAATCCCTTGTACAAGCCAGTATGTAGAAAAGATAAGATGACATATAAAAACCTGACATTCCCACAAAATTGCTCAAACCTTGATGAAGTCTTTTTGCAATTACACGAGACCAATCGAGATACCTGTCACTGGATAAAACCACCTGAATGAAAAAGTATATCCAATCCTCATAGTAGAAGGAATGTGAGTTTCCCTTCACTTTGTGTTGGTGTAAATAAATATTCATTATGGATATTATTACATTTTACTTAAGTTAACTTAGAATAATGCATTTCTTCGTAGTTTGTATTTGAGACACTTAGGGAAGTGTGCACATAGGGATAGAGCTTGTAGGAGAAATTCCACCTTTTGTGGTTTTATTTTGCTGTTACACTCCACATTCGGTGGGTCATCCACCTCTTGTGGAATATTATATTATTTCTCCAACCTACCCCTAGTATTTCTTACCTACCCTTGTTTCTCATTGAGCCACATGTCATGAATATGTGCTCGTACATCCATATGGCCTTGCATATATAAGCAGGCCTATATTCATTGTATTGGTGAATCTAGTTGATCATTTTCATATTGATGAGAATACAGTTTGTTCTTGTCATTCTTTTGTCTCTATTTTTATACTTTTCATTGTTCCCTTGATCTTGGCAAAATCTCACATGGTATCAGAGCCATTGGGGCTTCACTGATTGGTTTTTGGAGACATCGTGGAAGGGTTCTATTTTTGGATCTAAGGAACTACACTTTTTGGAGGCATCTTGGAGCGTTTTCGACCTCGCCATTGCATCCAGGAGGCCATTTCCATAAAAATTGAGTATAAATTCGACCTATTTTGGCGAAAATCAATTTTTGGGTGTGGAGGAAATTTTCTGCCCAATTCAGACGGTATGGTACAAAATTTTCGGATTTTTTCAAAAAAGAAAAATTGAAAATTATTTTTGAGTTTGAAATTTTTTTTTTGAAAAAAAAAAATAAAAATTTGAAAATTATTTTTTGGGATCCATACCTTCTGCCTAGTCAGCAGCATCTAGTCAGCACCCTGTCAGCATTTTCTTTGGAAATTTTTAGACCCCTCTCCATTGAGCAGTTTGGATTTTTGGGTCAAATTTGGAGGCCCATAACTTGCTCAATTTTGCTCCTTTTTGGGTGCATTTTTTATTTTATTTGGGCTAATTTTTCGTGCTCTTCACAGTGGTGTGGTTATTTTCTGGTTTTGGTGCATAGGGTTTTTGGAATTTTCAGATTCTCTCAGTTGTACCTATCCAATCCTCAATTTTGCAACTTCAAAGGCCTCGTTTGAGCTCATATGACCTCCTTTTCAGGTGCCATTTTTTTTGAAAGTGCATGTTTTTTTCATCTACTTTCATAATCTATAATCAGATTTTAGAGATTTTAAGTAGAAATTGTACTTTCAGATATTGGTCTTATTTGGCCTATTTGATACTTGTAAATTGTTTGGATCTTAGTTTAGATCTCTTGCATTATTAGTTTGAGTCTCTTTTGGCCTTATTGAGGTAGTTGTAAAATTGAAATAAGAAGTCCACTTTGCCATTTTTTGCGAGTGGCCCACTGTACATGCACTAAGTGTAAAGTGCCAAATCATCACTTTTGGGGGGGTTCTTTGATTGAGTGAATTTTGGGGGGTGTCTTGTGTGATTGTGCCTCTCTTTCCTTGTGCTCTTTCATTTTTTTTGCAATGAGTCCTCCTAAATTTCCACCTTTAACTCCACATAATTATGCATCATGGAAAATAAAGTGTGGAGCAAATTAATGGAAACAGGTCTCATGCATTACATAGATGGAACAATAGCAGCACCACCTGATCCTAAGGCTGATCCTAATTCTCAGTTAGAATGGCTCACTAATAATTTCATGGCTCTTGGAACTTTGTGCAAGTATGTATCAGATGACCTCATCTTTCATATTGAAAAGTGTACTACAATCAAAGATGCTTGGGATATGTTTCAAAAATTGTATGGTCAAGTTGATGAAATTAGAGGTTATAAGATTGACAATGAGCTCACCAACTTGGATCCCAAGAGTTTTGATACAATCCAAGATTATGTCACCAAAGCAAATGAGCTAAGAGCAAAGCTTCAGGATTGTGGAATTGACAAAAGGATGCTCAGTTGATATTCAACTTGTTGGACAAGCTTGCACCAGAATATGCAGCATTTGTGTCTAGCTTCCAAACTCATCGTTTGATAGTGGGAAGTTCCTATGTTATGCCTTCATTTGATGCTTTCATAGAAATGTTGATATTGGAACAATCTAAGTTGTTGAACATGGGGTTTCTCAAGTCTTCAAAGTCCAAGGCTTTGGTGGCTAATCAAGGGAATCAAGGGGGATTTTGCCAAGATCAAGGGAACAATTAAAAGTATAAAAATAAAGACAAAAGAATGACAAGAACAAACTGTATTCTCATCAATATAAAAATGATCAATTGGATTCCAAGAGTTTTGATACAATCCAAGATTATGTCACCAAAGCAAATGAGCTAAGAGCAAAGCTTAAGGATTGTGGAATTGACAAAAAGGATGCTTAGTTGATATTCAACTTGTTGGACAAGCTTGCACTAGAATATGCAGCATTTGTGTCTAGCTTCCAAACTCATCATTTGACAGTGGGGAGTTCCTATGTTATGCCTTCATTTGATGTTTTCATAGAAATGTTGATATTGGAACAATCTAAGTTGTTGAACATGGGGTTTCTCAAGTCTTCAAAGTCCAAGGCTTTGGTTGCTAATCAAGGGAATCAAGGAAGTCAAGGCAAAGATTCCAACAACAAGAAGAAGCAATCTAAGTCACAGCCACAACAGGAAAAAGGACAATCATCCTCTTCATCACAAAGCGATTTTTCATCCTCTTCCAAGAAGGGGACACCACCTAAGAAGGATAAGCCAACTTGTGCATATTGCAAGAAGTATGGTCATGATGAGCATCAATGCCACACAAACCAAGTTGATGAGGTAACTAATCTTCTCAAGAAAAACAACATCAACTTGCCATCCGCCTACACAAAGAAGGATTCATCTCCTTCCTCTTCCTCACAGTCTAAAGGAAAAGGGCAAGCATTTGTGGCTACAACAAGTTCTTCACAGTAGTGGATACTTGACTCAGGTGCCTCATATCACATGGGCTCTACAAAGGAGCAGTTTTCTTCATTGGAGCCATCTAAGGTACCTCACATTTATATAGGTGATGATACACAAGTAGAGGTTGAAGGGAAAGGTTTAGTTGACATGGATGATGGAACATTTGAGAATTTTCTCTATGTTCCTAACTTGTCTACCAACCTTCTCTCTATCTACCAAATCACTCACTATGGGAATGGGAAAAAGGTTGAGTTTACACCAGATTCAGTTGTGGTAAAGGAACTTGATGATGATGCCTTGGTAGCAGTGGAACAAGTCAATGACAACTCAAGGCTTTATTCATTCTCCCACTTTGTGCCAAGTTCACCTTCTACAGCCTTGCTTACTCATTCAAATTCTGAAAGTAAGCTATGGCATGAGCAGTTTGGTCACCTCAACTACCGCTATCTTCAGTAGCTCAGCACTAAAGACATGGTCATAGGTCTACCTCGAATCAGTTTTTCAGAGGGTGTATGTTCAGGTTGTTCCATGGGAAAGCATCATGAGGAAAAGTTTGATAAAGGGAAAGCTTGGAGAGCTTTGGAAGTTCTTCAGCTTGTTCACAACAATATAGCAAGTCCATTTCCAACACCTTCATTTAGTAAGGCCCGCTATGTCCTCACCTTCATTGATGACTACTCCCGCTTCACTTGGGTCTACTTTCTTATTCATAAGAGTGAAGTATTTGATAGATTTCAGGACTTCAAGACTCATGTGGAGAAGCAATCCAGGAAAGTGGTGAAGATTCTTTGCATAGATAATGGAAGGGAATATGTGAACAAAAGAATTGAGGATTTTTGTACATTTGAGGGAATTGATCTTCAGCATTCTGTCGCATACACTCCACAGCAGAACGGAGTTGCAGAATGCAAGAATAGAACTCTCAAAGAAATGGCTAGCTATATGATTCATGGATGTTCTCTCGATCCCACCTTTTGGGCAGAGGCTATTAGTTGTGCCACACACATCTAGAATTGGGTTCCTCACAAATCTTTGGAAGGTATTACTCCTTTTGAGGCTTGGGCTGGTAGGAAACCGATTGTGAGACATTTCAGAGTCTTTGGCTGTCCAACATGGGCTCGCATACCTCCGCAGAAACATAAGGCATTGGAACCTCAGTGTCGGCCTTGCATATTTATTGGATATCCTGAGGGTGTTAAGGCATATAGATTGATGGATCCTAAGACACATGAGGTGTTCATTGAGAGGAGTGTTCACTTTGAGGAAAGCTCTCCTAGCTTAGCCTCTCTACCTCCTCCATCTTACTCCATTGTGGATAGTGATGTTAGTGATTTAGATGATGAGACTCCTTCAACTCCAACTCACAGGGTTACAACTCCACAGGGACCACTTGCAGTTGAGGAGCCTTGTTCTCCACCTCCACCTAGACCTCATTGGGCTCGACAGACACTTGAGTCCACGGGTTCTCTTGTTGGGGATCCTTTAGGTACACGGAGGACTCGATCACAACATCAAGATCTTCCACATGCATTCATTGCTACCACTTTTGATCCATAGACATTTAGGGAAGCATCAGGAGTTCCTGAGTGGGACCAAGCTATAGAGGAAGAGTATAGTTCCTTGATGAGGAACAACACATGGTATTTAGTCCATCTCCCTAAGGGGAGAAAGATGGTTCGATGTAAGTGGATCTATCAGACCAAGTTTACAGCGGATGGTAGTGTGGATAAGTGTAAGGCTTGACTTGTTGTGAAAGGTTTCTCTTAGGTAGCAAGTGTTGACTATACTGAGACCTTTGCGCCCATAGCTAAGATGAACTCCATTCGCTTGACACTTGTTATTGCTGCAACTCATGGTTGGGCTGTACATCAGATGGATGTGAAGAGTGCTTTTCTTCATGGTGATCTTGATAAGGAGATTTATATGGAGCAGCCAGAGGGTTTCATCCAGGTTACTTCCTTGGTTTGTAGACTAAGGAAATCTCTCTATGGCCTTAAGCAGGCCCCCAGGGCTTGGTATGCCAAGATGGATTCCTTTCTTGTCTCTGCAGGGTTCACCAGGTGTCATTCTGATCTGAATGTCTACATTTTGCGATAGGATGACTCTCACTTGATACTTGTGGTCTATGTTGATGACTTGATCTTTATAGAGAGTACCACATCCATCATTAGCAGGGTCAAATCTGCTTTGCATGATAGATTTGCTATGATTGACTTGGATCTTTTGCACTACTTTCTCGGGATAGAGATTTCATAGTCACCTTTTGGGATTACACTATCACAGCCCAAGTATGCTCTTGATCTACTTGCATGCTTTCATATGGCTGATTGTAAGCCTACACCGACTCCCTTTCTTTTAGGAGTCAAGCTTGAGGCTCAGTGTTCTTCTCCACCAGTTGATGCCACTTTGTATCATTAGCTTGTGGGTTGTCTAATCTGCTTGACCCATACACGCCCTAATACTTCATTTGTAGTTGGCATGGTTTCCCGCTTCATGCAGGAACCACATGAGATTCATTGGAAAGCCACCAAACATATCCTTCATTACATCCAGGGTACACATCACTATAGGATTCACTATGCAGCAGGCACAAGACTTCGCCTAGTTGGTTACACAGACTTCGATTGGGCTAGCGATCTTGATAATCGTAAGTCTACTTCTGGTTACAATTTTCACCTTGGTTCTAGCCCCATTTGTTGTCAAAGCAAGAACCAACATGCTATTGCTCTCACTTCAACTAAGGCTGAGTATCGAGGCGCTATTAATGCAGCAACTGAGACCATTTGGCTCCAGCAGATTCTCACAGAGTTTTGGTTCACCACTCCACGATCGACAGTTCTACATTGCGACAATCAGAGTGCTATTACAATCTCAAAGAACCCATTCCAGCACTAGTGAACCAAACACATCGAGATTCATATGCACTATATCCGAGAGCTCATTCAGGAGCAGGTCATTGATTTGTAGTATTGTCCTACAACGGAGCAGGTTGCAGACATATTCACCAAACCTTTCACCGAGAGTAAGTTCCAACAGTTGTGAGCTCTCTTAGGGGTGCGGGATGTGTCATTAGGGGGGGTCAGCTGACTTCTCCTTCCTCTCTTATGGGGGGGACTTTTTCCTCTTTGACGTTTTGTCCATCTTCTTTGAGAGTCTTTTGTACATTCATCTCTCTTTTGGGGGGGAGTTTTTTCCCACTGGGTTTTCTCCCTTTCTTTGTTTGTGAGAGATTGCATTGCATATTTTTTCTTGCATTTGCATATTGTACATGGGTACCTATCATAGCCTAGTAGCCGGGACCCATCTTGCATTATTGACTTGAGTCTTTATTCCCCTAAGTTGCACTTAAGGTGGGGTGTTGGTGTAAATAAATATTCATTATGGATATTATTACACTTTACTTAAGTTAACTTAAGATAATGCATTTCTTCGTAGTTTGTATTTGAGACACTTAGGGAAGTGTGCACATAGGGATAGATCTTGTAGGAGAAATTCCACCTTTTGTGGTTTTATTTTGCTGTTACACTCCACATTTGGTGGGTCATCCACCTCTTGTGGAATATTATATTATTTCTCCTATCTACCCCTAGTATTTCTTACCTACCCTTGTTTCTCATTGAGCCACATGATATGATTGTGTGCTCGTACATCCATATGGCCTTGCCTATATAAGAAGGCCTATATTCATTGTATTGGTGAATCCAGTTGATCATTTTCATATTGATGAGAATACAGTTTGCTCTTGTTATTCTTTTGTCTCTATTTTTATACTTTTCATTGTTCCCTTGATCTTGGCAAAATCTCACACTTTGTTAAAAAGTATCACAATGTCCCACACTTCTATGATGAAGTGCTCTCTAGTCAGGGGCTTTTCTATCCATGACCCTCCTTTCTGAATTTTTAGGAGACAATTCCTAGCAATTATGCTCATGTATGTACTCTTCTTTTCCGAGAAATAGGCATACGAATTCTCAATGGTCTTGTCCTCATTCTCGTCCTTGTGCGGAATTCCCATTGTCGCCATTACTGTTTCTCTATTAATACTGACTAGAAGCTCACCATTACTATTTCTAATGCATCTGTTCTCTATATCATATATGTTCATGCAGGCCATCACCAAATCTGAACATGGTGCGACAAGCGGGAACGCAACAGCTTCCACAATACCTTTTTCATTATTTTCTCCATCAATGAACCGGTTTGAGGGTTCTTGGCTCTTTCTAAGAAATCCCCTAAATCTACATGAACCAAGGAAGTGTCTTCTAATTTTGGTAATATACTCACTAGACACGAGGTCCGACCAAGCTTCAAGAATATTGGCCTCATACTGCCTATGTATACTTCTAACCAAGAAATTATAAAACAAGGCAGAATTCCACTCCAACAATTTAGAGATTTTCTTTCTATACTGTTAAATCTTTAGAACTTAAAGAAACATAGCTTAGGAGGAATCTGTTGGCATTTGCCATTATAACAGAGAAGGGGAGATTGTTGGCATTTCAATAAGGATATTGAGAAGGTTGTTGACGATTATGGATATAACTGATTAAGGATGTTTACTGTCTTAATATTATTATTTTGTCATTGATGTTAAGAAATTGATTTTCTAATTCAGTATGATGTTGCCATATCTTGAGAAGTATGATTTGATGAGTATAAAGATGTCGGTAAAAGAAACAAAAAGAATATGATGAATAAGGGGATAAATAAGTTATTCAATGGGCAACTATTACCGAGTTAGACAATTATGAGATCATGATGATTAGATTGTTTTGATATCCTACATATGTTATTGATTGAAAGGTTAATACTATACTATGTTACGGAGCAAAGAACCTAGTTGGTAAACCCTAAGGAACCTAGTCGATAAACCCTAAGGTTATCGCTATCGGTTAATGAAGGCAGAATTTCTACCGAGTGAAGTTTAGTATTTACCGAGTTGCAACCGAGTAATAACAGAATGCATTGAATGAATAAAAGCATTATTTAATAAAGGAAGCTGATGAACTAGCTATGATTAAATGATTGGTATGCCGTGAATGAAGTCTGTTAAAGAATCTATGGCAAAAGAAAACCGGCAGGAAGATCTACAACTCAGACTAAACCGCAATACCCTAGCACAAGTTCCAAGAAATATATGCAAGTTCCAATGTGGGGTAAAATGTTTTCAGATCGAAGGATACATTGAACCTGGTCAAAGTTTGAAGATCTGATGGCTATGATTGATCATGTGAAATGTGATCAAGGAGATTAAGCGGTTGGCGAATTGTATATAAATAGGGAACTGTTGATAAACAATGTATGTGGGCAAGTGTATGCATAGGGATGCTACATAATGATTACCGACAATAGAAGCTTGAAGATCTGTTTAGAATAGTAGAGTATAGAGCCCCACAGATGGACAAGATTAGTTCTATGTCTATATTGTATTGAGAAAATAAGAATCTACTTTAGCATTTTAGATGTGAAGTTGCAAATAGATTTTTATTACTGTTATTTTGTGAAGTGACAAAAAATCTCTTAACCGAGTGGACTTAACATTCTTATTTGTAAAACCCTCTAGCAAGGTAACATTCTGATTGAGTGTTTGAAATTCTTTAACAAGGTCACTTTTTACAAGGTGAAGATCCTAATAGATCTAAGGGAAATCTCTTAACCAGGTCACATCTAGCAATGTGTTTGTAACCTTTAACAGGATTTACTTTTAATCGAGCATACTCTAGAAGAGTAAATTTCTTAGTGGGTCCAAAATCCCAAAGTGGTTTTTCCCTATTTGGGTTTCCAAGTTAAATCTGGTGTTATGAGTGTTATGATGTTTATATGCTTTTGAGTTTGAATGTGTAGCAGTTTTGTTTATATTACTGAATTATATGTTACCGAGGTTCAATATGATGTTTTTATGGAAGATTAAGTTTGTATGATTCACCCCCCCCCTCTCATCTTATTAGCTTGGCATTTGTACTTATCTTTAAGTATCAGAACTATCAATTTCTATCAGAGCTTTGGACTCCGGAAGAAAAATTTTAAAGGTACTTGAGGAAAAGATCCAAAGATGTATAAGAGGGATGCACCGAAGCTGAACAAGTCAAGTTTCTCTACACGACAGAGAAGGATGAAGCTGCACCTATCAAGAGTTGGAGAATATGTTGTATATTATCTGGAGAGTGATTTCATCACACCAAGCACCTATCCATTGACAATGGAAGAGATAAAGGTAAAGAAAGAACATATCCAAGCAATGATTGAAATAACATCTGCATTGGCCGATTTAGAGTTTAATGATCTAGAAGGCTACAATGATGCAAAGGCAATGTGGGACAAGCTCATATCTGTTTATGGTGGAGATGAACATGTTCAAAGAGAAAAAGTGGATAGTCTAAGAGGACAATGTGAATCTATGAGGATGAATGAAGGTGAGAACATAACCCAGTACAGTACAAGATTAAAGGAGATTGTCAATCAAATCAAAGGAGCAGGTGGAACTATTGAAGAAAAGGATATAACAAGTAAGTTGTTAAGAACCCTTCTACCAGCTTATGCAATCCGAGTCTCTGCAATCAATGAATTGAGGTCTGTACCAAATATGCCAGTTTCTTTAGATGCTACTATTGGTAAGCTACATGCATTTGCGTTAAGTAACTTTGATAACAATGGGTCATCAGTAAATAAAGTTGAATCTACATTTAGTTCTTTTCATATTGGTGAATCTGATGATTACAATGATAGAATGAGTAAGTAAACTAAAGGGGATCACAGTGGAGCAAGTGAAAGATTTCGCAAGAACATGGAGGAAGTACACAAACTGTATGAGGAAATCAGAAAACAAGAAGAGTTTGAAGCACTATTAGCCAGAAGGTTACCGAGAGGCAAAGGTAAGTATAAAGGAAAACTACCTTTGAAATGTTTCAATTGTGATAAGATAGGACATATGGCTTCTAATTGTCCTGACAAAGATTCTACTGAAAAGAGAGATTACCGAGATGATAGACAGAAAGAAAATCATTACAGAGGATACTGAGACTTTAGAAGAAGAGATAGAAAGTCATGCTTAATAGCCGATGAGGAATCCAATGATGATAAATCAGATGAAATTGATACAAAGGAGTAGTCTATGTGGCTATCAAAGGTGGATAAGATGAAGAAAGGTATGAAGAAAAGGCCCTTATATCTCACATAAATACTAATGATTCTTGGATCATAGCTAGTGGATGCTCACATTACATGACAAGTGATAAACACAAGTTTGCTATGTTAGAAGACTATGATGGAGGCTATGTAAGATTTTGTAATGATGCACCATGTCCAGTAAAAGGTAAACGATCCATAACACTTTTTGACAATGCAAGATGCAATGATGTTTATTGGGTTGGAGGTTTGAAATACAATTTTTTGAGTGTAGCACAGCTAAACAATATAGGACACCAAATAGAATTTCAGAAAGGAATTGTCAAAGTTCATGGCAAGCATGGAAAGTTAGCTACTACGAGGACACAAACAAAAGGTAACACATTTCACCTTGACTCAACTCGGAATAAATGTCTGTATGCAAAGATAGATAATACCTGGTAATGGCATAAAAGGTTTTGTCATGTAAATTTTGATAATTTGTTCAAAATAAGAAACAAGCACCGAGTAAGAGGTCTACTGAGTCTTGAAAAACCTGAGAATGCTATGTGTCGAGGATGCCAAATGGGTAAAATGACAAGATCAAGCTTTACAAGTAAGTCTTACATCTCTAAGGGAATTTCAGATCTTGTGCACACTGATCTTTGTGGTCCTATGAAAGTTAAAAGTTATTATGGTGATAAATATTTCATATTATTTGTGGATGATTATTCAAGGATGATGTCAGTAATGATTTTAAAAGAAAAATCATAAGCTTTTCAAATGTTTAAATGGTACAAGGCAAGAGTTGAAAATGAAATAGGAAGACAACTGAAATGTCTTAGATCTGATAGAGGAGGAGAGTTCATAATTGATGAGTTCAACTTATTCTGCAATGATCATGGTATAAAAGGACAAGTCTCTGCACCGAGAACTCCACAAAAAAATGGAATTGCTGAAAGAAGAAACAGATCTATTGTGGATTGTGCCAGAACCCTGATGATTGAAAAGAAAGTGCCACAAACATTTTGGAGAGAAGCAATAAGCATAGCAGTTTACACCCTGAACCAAGTACAACTAAAGAAAGGTACTTTGAAGACACCATATGAAATCTGGTATGACAAGAAACCTAATGTAAGTTATTTTAAAATCTTTGGAAGTAGATGCTATGTACACAAGGATGATAGAAATGGCAAGTTTGATCAGAAAAGTGAAGAAGGAAAATTTCTTGGTTATTCTTCTAGAAGTAAAGCATTTAAATGTCTGATCAAATAATCTAACAAAATAGTAGAAAGTGCAAATGTGAAAAATGATGAATTTGCAGAAAGAAATGATGAAGGAAATTCCAAGGAACCAGAAGATTATGATGAATTTGTCTATGTTCAACTGAGAAGTCCTACCGAGAAAACTGCAGAAGAGAATGTCCTGTTACAGAGTGATGAAGAAGATCATACAGAGCCTACCGAGCCTGTATTAGACAAATATGTCAGAAGACAACATGCACCAAGTCAGATTATAGGAGATAATGATGATCCAGTGATGACAAGGAACAAACTGAGACAAAACACATGTCTGATACCTGAATTTGAATGGAGAATAGTGAAAGAGGCATTTAATAGTGAAGATTAGATAAATGCTATGATAGAAGAGATTGATCAAATCAAGAAGAATGACACATGGACACTAGTCCCAACACCGAAGGACAAAAATGTAATCGGTACAAAATGGATTTTTAGAAACAAGCTGAATGAAAAAGGAGAGGTCATTCAAAAAAAAGCAAGACTAGTTTGCAAAGGTTATGCCCAAGAAGAAGGAATTGATTATGGTGAGACTTTTGTAGCTGTAGCAAGAGTTGAAGGAGTAAGAACATTGTTGGTATATGATGCTTACAAGAATTTCAAGGTATATCAAATGGATGTCAAATCTGCATTTCTGAATGGAATATTAGAAGAAGAAGTTTTTATTGAACAACTTGAAGGATTTTCTAAAGACAATAATAAAGATCAAGTATGTAAATTGAACAAAGCTTTATATGGTCTGAAACAAGCACCTAGAGCATGGTATGAAAGATAGCACTCTTATTTAATCAAGATTGATTTTATAAGAACAAGTGAAAACAACAATATTTACATGAAGAATGATGAAAATGGAATACTGATCTCAGCCATATTTGTTGATGATAATATATTTTGTGGAAATGACTCTTTATGTAAGAACTTTGGAAATGAAACGAGCAAATAATTTGAGATGTCATTAATTGGTGAGATAAAGTATTTTATAGGTTTATAGATACTACAAATGAAAGATGAGATTTTCATTACTCAATCCAAGTACATAAAGGAAATCTTGAAGAAATTTGGTATGGAGGATTCAAAACCAGTAAGTACTCCTATGACTACCAATTGTAAACTATCAAAGAATGATGAATCTGCATCTATTGATGAGACACTTTACCGATCCATGATTGGAAAGTTGCAATATGTTGTTCACAGCAGGCCAGACATAGCACATGTAGTAGGTATAGTTGCAAGATTCTCTATAGATCCTAAGGAAACACACATGACAACAATTAAGAGAATTTTTAGATACTTGAAAGGCATTGAGGATTATGGCTTAGTATATCAGAAAAGAAATGATTTTGATTTAAAAGTTTATACTGATGCTGATTGGGTAGGCAACATTGATGACAGGAAAAGAACAAGTGGAGGAGCTTTCTTTTTAGGAGAAAGACTAGTGAGTTGGCTTAGCAAGAAACAAGGATGTATTTCACAGTCAACAACAGAAGCTAAATACGTTGCTGCAGCATTGAATTGTACCAACATAGCATGGATCAAACAACTATTGGAAGGTATAAATGAGAAAGTTACCAAGCCAGTAACTATATTCTGTGACAATATTAGTGCCATTAACATTTCAAAGAATCCTGTTATGCACTCTAAGACAAAGCACATCTCTATCAAATATCATTATCTTAGAGAAGAAGCTCAAGAGAAGAAAGTGGTGTTGGAGTATGTTAGCACAAAGGAACAAATAGCAGATATCTTCACCAAGCCACTACCAAGGGACACTTTTGAGTATCTCTGAAGTAAGTTAGGGGTCCTACCCCTATCTTCTACTCACTGACCGAGTTCAGTGAAAGCATCAATTCAATGACTCTACAGAATATCTTTTAGGAGTTGATGTTGATTTACACACTTTAGGATGTTTTCTAAAGGTGTGCAGGAAACAATATAGGACACAATACAGGAAACAAGAATTGAAGACATAATGCTCTGACCAAGACTAAGTTGACACATAATAGTAGGAAATCACTTCATACAGGAAGAAATTATGTTTTAGTTCTTTACTTTTTGGCATTGTTGTCAAAGGGGGAGAAGACAGAAGAGAAGAGGAGAAGACTAATATATGGGAGAGAATTTTGATGATGGGGGGAGAGCATTTTAGTATTTCAAAATCTCACAGCAATCCAAATCAATTAGGTCAAATCAATTGGTTTTTCCATCAATGCCAAAGGGGGAGATTGTTGGCATTTGCCATTATAACAAACAAGGGGAGATTGTTGCCATTTAAATAAGGATATTGAGAAGGTTGTTGATGATTATGGATATAACTGATTAAGGATGTTTACTTTCTTAATATTATTATTTTGTCATTGATGTCAATAAATTGAATTTCTAATTCAGTATGATGTTGCCATATCTTGAGAAGTATGATTTGATGAGTATAAAGATGTTGGTAAAAGAAACAGAAAGAATGTGATGAATAGGGGGAGAAATAAGTTATTCAATGGGAAACTATTACCGAGTTAGACAATGATGAGATCATGATGATTAGACTGTTTTGATATCCTACATATGTTATTGATTGAATGGTTAATACTATACTATGTTACTGAGCAAAGAACCTAGTCGATAAACCCTAAGGTTATCGCTATCGGTTAATGAAGGCAAAATGTCTACCGAGTGAAGTTTAGCATTTACCGAGTTGCAACCGAGTAATAACAGAATGCATTGAATGAATAAAAGCATTATTTAATAAAGGATGCTGATGAGCTGGCTATGATTAAATGATTGGTCTGTCGTGAATGAAGTTTGTTAAAGAATCTATGGCAAAGGAAAATCGGCAGGAAGATCTACAGCTCAGATTGAACCGCAATACCCTAGCACAAGTTCCAAGAAATATATGCAAGTTCCAAGGCAAGGTAAAATGTTTTTAGATCGAAGGATACATTGAACCTAGTCAAAGTTTGAAGATCTGATGGCTATGATTGATCATGGGAAATGTGATCAAGGAGATTAAGCAGTTGGCGAATTGTTTATAAATAGGGAACTGTTGATAAACAATGTATGTGGGCAAGTGTATGCACATGCATGCTACATAGTGATTACCGAGCACAAAAGCTTGAAGATCTGTTTTGAATAACAAAGTATAGAGCCTAGCAGATGGACAAGATTAGTTCTATGTCTATATTGTATTGAGCAAATAAGAGTCTGCTTTAGAATTTTAGATGTGAAGTTGCAGATAGATTTTTATTACTATTATTTTGTGAAGTGACAGAAAATCTCTTAACCGAGTGGACTTAACAGTCTTATTTGTAAAACCTTCTAGCAAGGTAACATTCTAATTGAGTGTTTGAAATCCTTTAACAAGGTCACTTCTAACAAGGTGAAGATTCTAACAGATCTGAGGGAAATCCCTTAACTGGGTCACATCTAGCAATGTGTTTGTAATCTTTAACAGGACTTGCTTTTAACCGAGCATACTCTAGAAGAGTTTATTTCTTAATGGGTCTGAAATCCCATAGTGTTTTTTCCCTATTTGGGTTTCCATGTTAAATCTGGTGTTATGAGTGTTATGATGTTTATATGATTTTGAGTTTGCATGTTTAGTAGTTTTGGTTATATTACTGAAGTATATGTTACCGAGGTTGAATCTGATGTTTTTATGGAAGATTAAGTTTGTATGATTCACCCCCCCCCCCTCTCATCTTATTAGCTTGGCATCTGTACTTATCTTTAAGTATCAGAACTATCAAAATCATCTGAACTTACCCGTTACCACCATGAAAAATGGAAATTCCTCAGGAAATTAGAGTTTCTTTTACCTTCGGCACCTCCAATTTGCTCATGTATGGCAGCTGCCACCCTCTCAACTATGGAAATAAATTCATACATTTCCTTCAATTAGGCAAGAAAATATCTATGAGGCCACACACACTTCATCATGATTTACCCAAGCGTGCGAAGTAACGGTGAAATGACTAAAATTTGACACCTTCTTAATTATCCATCACTTCTGCACAAGTAATTGATGCACTCATGATTACTTTCCATTTTTAGAATTTTAAATTCCCGGATAAGGGAATATTCCTTCTTATTGCACAGCTTTCATTTTCATTAAAAAGCCTTAGAGTTAGTTTTGAAATGAACTCATGAACCTTGAACCATTTGACAAAAAGTTCAATGGTTCAAGTTCATTTAGGAAATACTACAGTGGGTGAGCAACACACAACAATACCGAGAATGAGCGACAACAATGACTATTAAACAAGAACCTTGAACCATTTCAACTGCTTGAGATTTGGTTCAAGGTTCAAGACCACAAACCAACTTAAAACATATGGACCCACACTCGTTATACAATGATACATGGCAGAGACTCACAAAAGGCATTTCGAACCTTGAACCATTTGACAAAAAGTTCACAGGTTCAAAACTTCAAGACGTAAAACAAAAGCGCACTTGTTCACACGACAACAAAGACCATAAATGACTCTCTTCTAAACATAGTTTGAACCTTGAACCTTTTGAAATTTTTTTAGAAAGTTTTCAACGGTTCAAATATGAAGGAAAACAAATGACCTGACGAAAGTAAAGGCATGAAAAGGCAACCCACAAGTATGAACATTCAAAAGAGAAAATTGCAGGGGGGAGGGGAACTAATATCAGCTCTGACTAGGGACTAGAACTATGAAGGAACTAGAAATGAACTCCAGAACCTCTGGTTTCACAAGAAAACTTTATTTAAAGACTCAAACAAATACAAAAAAAAATAGAAAAGACACAAAACTGCAAATCAACCAAACACTATATGCAAAACCATGAGGGATTCTCGTTTATAGTTGATATAATTTCAAATGTTAACCATTATAGGTCAGAGGAAGAATAGTACCATCCAGATATGCAAGTTTGAATGAATTCAGTCCTTTTACCTCATGAATCAAGAACATTCATTTCCAGAGCGATTCAAACTTTGCATGTGCTCCTTTGGGTTCTCTTCTTCTGTCCTAGAGCAGTACTTGATCGCATAGCCTGAACTTCCATGGCGTTTCTCACTTGTCGAATATCTTCTTCACCCTCATCTAGTGCTCTATTATCTGGTCCACTAGATTATCCCTTTCTTCATCAATTTTCATCAAGTGCATAATCCGCTTTTCTAGGGAATTTTGGAAATAAGCGTCTTCAATGACAGTTTGTAATTTAGTGGCTACCAGTTCCAAAGGAAGTGCTACCTGAGTGTCTACACCATAGACCAGTTTGAACGGAGACATCCCAATAGCCCTCTTTGGTGATGTACGGTCAGCCCAAAGGGCTTCATACAGTTATTTATGCCAATCCTTAAACTTTTCACTCACTAATTTTTTCAAGATATTAATGAGGTTTTTATTACTAGATTCAGCTTGACCGTTTCCCTAAGGATAATAATCAGACAAGTTAGCAAGGAAGATTCCATGGTCATAGCAAAATAAAGATATTTCAGAAGAAGAGAAATTAGTAGCATTGTCAGTCACAATTTTTAGTGGGACCCCAAATTGAACCAGGATGTTCTCTTTCAGAAAATTACAAACAACCTTTGAGGATGTCTTTCATATCGGAATGGCCTCAACCCATTTAGTAAAATATTTTGTAGCTGTCAATATATGGGTATGTCCTACACTAGAGGTAGGTGTCAAGGGACCAATGAAATCCAAACCCCATTGCTTGAATGGTTCATCTACAACCACGAGTCGGAGTGGTAATGCGGCGAGTTGTAGCTTACCTATGAACAACTTACATTTTTCACACTTGTTCACCCATGCATATGCATCCTTGAACATTCCTGTCGAATAATAACAGTTCCTTAAGATCTTGTAGGCAGACATCATTGAAGAGAAATGGCCACCATAGGCTTCGTCATGAAATGTTTTCAACAGAGACTCTTGGAGCAATTTATCAACACAACACAAGAAGGTTCCATCCAACCCCCTCTTATATAGTACATCATTTAAAATGACATACTTAGCATCTTTTAGCCTTAAGTTCGTCTTCTCTTTTGAAGAAATATGCTCTAAGCAATCTCCATATGTCAAATAATAAGCTACATTTGCAAACCAGGAATCTTGAAGACCAACAAACAGGACTAAGGGAAATTCCTCTATCACTTCCTCCTTACTCTCAGCAATCAGCTTACACAAACCTCGCCCTCTTACCAACTTTGTGGGCTTAATTTCTAAATTGAACTCCTGAATTTTTGACACCCAAGAGGATTTATCATTGATTCCTATGTCTTGTTGTGTCAATATGCTCTTGACTATTGAATGAGGCACATAGACAATAGTGTGGGAATGAAGAATATAATACCTGAACTATTTTACTTCCTTCACAACCGCATATGCTTTCTTTTCCATTATTGAATACTTTAATTGATGCTTTTTTAGTGGTACGCTCATGAATGATATTGGGACTTCATCATTATCCTCATTCTTCTGTAATAAAATCCATGACATAGTGTTCTCTGAGACATAATAGTAGACAACAAAATCTTTACTAAAATCGAGATTAACCAAAACAGGTGCTTGACCAATAGAATTCTTTATTGAGGCAAACGCTTTCTTCCCTTACTTATTCCATTTGAAATGTTGTTTTTTACTCATCAAATTCACGATATACCTGGTAGTCTCTGCAAAATCTGGGATGAACCTCCTTAGAAAATTTACCTATCCAAAGATGGATCTAACGACATTTTGACTTGATGGTAAAGTTAGTTGTTGAATTTCTCTTACCCTCTGAGGATCTATTTTCACCCCTTCCTTAGAAACAATATGACTATCTGTGACCCCAAACACTAATTTATTCGGGTTTAAGGATACCCCATGCTCGCAGCACCTCTGCAACACTTGTCTTAGGTCCCACAGGTGATGCTTTCTTCTTTTTAAGAATACTATTAAGTCATCTAGATATACAACAATGATCTTATCCTTTAAGTGACCAAAGGATAAATCCTTATCACGCTAAAATGTCGCTCTTGCGTTAATCAAATTGAAGGGCATTAGATTATATGCAAATGTACCCCAGGGAGTAATAAAGGCAGTTTTATGCTAATTGTCTTCTTGAACGCTGATCTGATTATATCCCAAAAATCCATCAAGAATGGACATCATCTCTGACCCTGAAACTGTTTGTAGAATGTGGTCCATGGCTAGTAATGGATAGTTGTCTTTTAGGCTAGCTTGGTTTAGATTTCTAAAATCTACGCAGATCCTTATTTCTTCGTTTTTGTTTCTAACAGGTACCATATTAGCTATCCATTTAGAATTATGGATGGGGTATATAATCTTGGCTTTTAACATCTTATCTACTTC
Organism: Cryptomeria japonica; assembly: GCF_030272615.1. Lineage (NCBI taxonomy): Eukaryota > Viridiplantae > Streptophyta > Pinopsida > Cupressales > Cupressaceae > Cryptomeria > Cryptomeria japonica. The sequence goes on along the minus strand of NC_081409.1, from coordinate 881,187,299 downwards.
TTGGAATATAGCCTCAGCTACTTTTGGATTGAAGTTTCTAAGCTTTTTCCGGAAAGGGCTTACTTCAGGTTTTAGGGGAATCTGATGCTGGAATTTTCCTTCTCTGAAATTTTGAAGATCGTCATAGCACCAAGAAAACACGTCCTTGAACTCCAACAGGACACTAATGAACCTCACCTTTTTTGCAGGCGTACAACACTTTCCCAAATTGATATATTTAGGTTCATTCTTAGTATCGATGTTGACCTTTTTGTAACCTCCAATATCCTGAACCTCTGGGGACTTGTCACCTTTATTGTTATTGTAGGCATAATGACGGTCAAACAGACATTCCAATGAAACCAACCCTTTAGGGATCTTGTTTCCTTTCAACTGCATGATTCCATTAGGCAACTCCTTTGCTCGTTCTGACAAAAATTCTTTGCACTCTGCATCTGAACCTTCAAAATACATGGCAGAAAACATGTCTACACTTTGCATAAAATTATTGATTTGTTTATCACTTTCAAATACCTGCCAAAAACCATAGTTATCTGGGACTTTGGGCCGATATATCAACTCGACCCTATAAATATCAACAATGAATTGAGGATGTAGGAAAAGCAATGAAGCTGAGACTGCTAATTAATCTTCTTTTGAATTCAGTTCCCTGGGTATTGCTTCAATGGAAAAAAAAATTAAAATCTTCGATTTTGTCCCAAACTCTATTCCGATAGTGTTTCAACCTTTCATTTTTAACACTAAACAACCCTCTAACCTATTTTACAATTAGTTCAGCATCTCCTTTAACTCGTAAGATTTTTACTCCCAATCTCTTAGCTTAGGCTAAACCTAACAACAAAGCCTCATACTCAGCCATATTGTTGGTACTTTTTAATTCTAATTTAAAAGAAAAAGGAATATGATTGTCGAAAGGTGGGATTAACACTACCCCTGCACCAAAACCTAATGCTGCACAACTACCATCAAACTCCATTAACCATAGGTTGTCTTCTCCCTCGGGTTGGGATGAACTTCAACTACCTCTTTACCAGACAAAATCATGTAGTTTCCAAATTGACAATCATGATAAAAAATTTGAGCTCTTGGGTCATCAGAAGGAAAAACAGTGAATTTAGACTTTGGTTCAGGCTGCAGAATGACTCATTGTTTTCCAACAGGAATTGTGGCTTGAGACCAATCCATTTTTATTTCACCACCTAAATCCCTATAGAAAGTAAGACTTAGTAGCATGCCATAGCTAGCTAGGATGTTAGCTATTAGAGTAGTCAACTTGATTCTTTTATCGAGGTGAGAAGCAAGAACTACTTGAGAATCCTTAATTTGACCTAGCAGAGGAATTTGTTTTGAATCCATAGAATAACATCTGCCAAAGGTTTTGGTCAAGGATAGCCCTAATGCTTTGGCTACTGCAGAAGGCATTATATTGTCGGATGCACCTGAATCTATAATACAATTATTCAACCTATGACCATTTATGAATAATGATATGTAAAAGGGTTCTGGTTTTGACTCAAGGGGAGGTATAGAATCATCTATTTGAAGAGCCATTATTTTAGGTATCTTTTCATAAACCAAAGGATGAACCAATTCATTACTATGTGAGGGTAATATGGCATTTGGTGACTGTTGTGTTCCATTGGCCCATTGTACATTATTCCCCTTTACAAACTGTACAAGCTTGTCTAGTTCTTTAGGATTTAGCTTAAGGTACTCGGCAAGTGTAATTTGAATTTGAGAAGATTTGCAAAATTCTATAATATCAAATGAACTTTCTTTTTCAACAGACCTTAAAAATGAGGGTTTTTGCAATTTTTTTATCATTGTTATGAAATTTTGGGTCAATCCCTTTACCTTTGAAAGCCACGACAGATGATGAAGAAGCATCCTGAGGCTTTACATTTTATTGATTTCTTGTGAGCACAACACATGAAGGATATTCTAAAGTAACCAAAATATCACCTCCTCTTTTCGAATCAGACTTGTACTCAAGAAAATGGATTTCAGAGTTGCCAGGTTGCTTTAAAGATTCTTCCTCACCCCACTCATTCGAGGTATCTTTAGAATTCACCAATTGTGCATAATGTACCATCTCAGGATAGGAACTACCTTCATGTTCATCAGTGAGATGAAAAACACACATGTTCACTTTAGGTGGAGGTGCTTCAATTGCTAATCTTTGCTAAGTAGGGGGTAATTGCAGATTCTTGTTCCCATAGCCTGAAGATTGGTTTGTATTCCTCCTAGGTACATCTTGATAGAGAGATGGGTATGAGGTACTGGCTTTGGGCAATTATCTTTTAAGAGTAATCACATCATTCATTAGTCATTGGATTACAAGGTTAGAAAAAGTAGAAGATTGGGCAATTGGTGTTTGTACTTCTCTTTTCCATTTACCTATTGTGATTCGATCATCTTCCAACTCAATTGCAAGTGTTTTCGTAGCATTTAATTCTGCAACTCTTTGCCTGCGAATTAGGAAACCTATTTCTGAAGGCATAGAATTGATAAAGAAACACTTAAGATTATCATCTGAGGGCTTTTGATTGACTGGAATTTTGTGCACAATCTTATCAAATTTTGCTACAAATTCCCTCATAGACTTAGGAATTTATTTCTTTAACTAGGCCAATTGAGCGAGAAGAGAATGTTCATCTTCAGCCACTTTGAATCTTGCCTTAAATCTTGTTTTTCAGATCTTGCCAGGTTGTTATCACACTATTTGGTTAGTGATAAAACCAATCTGCCACTACTCCAGTTAGTGTCTGGAAAAATAGTCTCATAGTGACATCTTCATGTTGAATCACTATTATCCCACATGCCACATTGAATGCATTCAGTTTCTCATCAATGGTGATTTTTCCATCCCCACTAAATTTTGGCAAGTGATCCCTAGCACCTTTGGGTAAGGGATTGAGATTTAAACCTAAGTTTAGTGGGCCTACAATAGCCCCCTAAGGATTACTTATTGTCATTGGAAGTATGATATTGAGTGGAGTCGGGTTGATTATATTTGGTAAAGTAATACCATGCAAGGTTAGAGCTTGGCAAACTAAGGACACAGGAGATAATGGTGATGGGGAAGGAGGCCTACTTCTTTCTCTTCTTTGAGATGAAAAAGTGTGTTCAAAATTCAAGTTCTGTAATTCCTGAAAGACAGAATCAACTACCCCCTCCCTTCTTTTGGACCTAGTATATCTCTTTAACTCCAGTCTTGCAACTAGGCAACGAGTCTTATAATTCGACTCCCCAATAGAGTCACCAAAAATCTATTGGTAAATAGATTTGTCCCTTTCTTGAAATCCTAACAATTCTCTTCCTCAAACAAAAATATAACTTTATTTCACCCTTTATAAAAGGAAACAAACTACCAATAGATGGATGAATTGATCAAAATTCAACCTCTTTGTTAGAGGGTAGCTCCTCATATGATTTGTAATGAATTTACTGTACAAATGAAATGCTAATACTTTTTACTAGAAAGCATTAAAAGGCTTTAGCATTCATCTATCAACATAAATAAATGCCTTCAAACTAAGAACAAAGAAATTTTTCCCAAAGAATTTTAATGAGGGTTCACAAACTCTGATTTACAAACATGCTCACTGTATAAATTCAAAGCACAGTAGAGGCTCAACAATACTGAAGGTTGATCGATACTCTCTCATGCGTCACAGGGCAAGGGGGATCAAACAAATCAATACGTGTGAGTATTCTAAGAACTAATGATAACCATGAATTGAGGAAAATACATAGATAATTGATCATAGAATTATATCATGCCCATAATAACTTTCTCAAGAAAGATTATAAATCTTCAAACACATAGATTCAAAGATTGCATAACATAGCACTTCATTGATAATCAACCATTGTATTTTCAAACAATTCATATGAGAACCAAAATATTATATGTTGCTCCTAAAAATCATAGTTTTTTGGAACCCATACAAAGACAAGCTTTTCAACTTAAGTAGCCCCCAGGTTCATAGTTTTTACATAATCAAATTACATTTTACTTTTGATCAAAGTTAAAGAAACCATTTATAACAACAAGAAAGAAAACTAAATCAATAGCCACTATGAGGCTGACACCTCATCCTTGGATTAACTAAGCTTCCACTATGGTAGAAGAAGTTATGGATTTGTCTTGCTTCGCCACAAAACTACACCATTCTAGGTGCCCCACCAAGAAGTTCAAGATGACTTGAAAATAAGGAAGACCAATGTGTTGGATTCTCTTCTTCCACACCTCTTGGTCCATGTTTACCTATGCTAACTTTTCTTTATGAACCTTCAAATGGTCAGAATAGACTATGAGAATCGATTCTATCCTTGCCACCTTTGAGAAGTCATCCATGGTCAAAGATTTCATGATCTGGATGAATTGAGTCCTCTCCTGAAATATTTTGGTCATGTCCATAGCTTCCTCAATTGTCTTGGCGCCATCCTTCATGAGTTGGATGTCAATGCACTTGAGATCCTTGTGCATCGTATCGATCAAGTCTATCAATTCTCTGAGCAATTTGGTGGATTCTTTGTGACCTTGCTTGATGATCGAGTTGCGCCACTCCACGTTATTCTTTGACACATGCAATACATTGTCATCCAGATTCTCTACCGATTTTTCAGCCAAGAATTTCATGACCCCATATTTTTGTATATAATTCATTTGTGCAAGGACTACCACCCATTTGATCCTTTCTTTCTCTAAGGCCATCGTTTCCAGCTCTAGTTCCTTGCTCACAGTTTCAGCGTCTTTATAAACTTTCACCAGATTCACAATTTAATCTGATCCATGTTGCATAATAAGGTCCAACCATTTATTGAACATTACTTTGTTCCTTGAACCTAGTCTAACATTTTTTGGTTGGCTGGAGATTTAGCATCGAATGATACCGGTATCTGTGACAATGGTTGGGGTTTGGATTATGGATGGCATTGATATACTCAGCCATCTTAGTAATAACTTTCTTAAGTTCTCTTTTGTCTTTTTCATCCTTCCATGTTCTTGAAATTATCCTTTTCGTGGATAATTCCAAATGCCTAACATCCACAGCACGCGAAGGAACCCCCAAATCTATCTTTTCCACTATAAAATCCTCCTTAGTAGCTTTGTTTGCATCTTTTCCTAGAATTGGTTTGGCTATTTTAGTCGTTGAGTGATCTGTTGGTTCATCTACTTCAAGCATTGCCTGTATTTTGAGTTTCTTTGGCTTTGATGCCTACCCCAGACACTTGCTCACCATGTCCTCCATTGGGATTGTAAACGACAGCACACTCTTTTTCTTTCTAATAGAAGCTTCCAACCATCATGGTGTGTTCAGAGGTTCTTTAAGTGGAGGAGTTGTTTGTACATCTGGTGGAGTTACAATGACCAAGGTGTTCATGGGATCTTGTCGAAATTCCTCTTCCTTGCTCATATCCATTTCTTTCATCTCAGGCTCATCCAGATCTTTTGGATCCATTATTCCCTCAATCTCTTCACTAGGGTCTAGGTCTACAACGACTTGTTTTAGAATGGGCTCCCTATTCTTTTTTTTACTCCTGGACCGAGTTACTTGAGCAAATGTGAGACTCGATGGCGACCTCTTTGATCTCCTAGGTTGGATTTTTTCAACAATAGGCCTTGAAATGCCTGCAACATTAACAATTTTGTTATTGGAAGAAATGGGAGATTGAGTCACAATGTGTGAATCAATTATTAGTTCATGCGAGGACATGTGAGGTCCCTCCTTAAACTTTTGGCTTCTCAACCACCTTTCTATTCTTCTCACAATATTTAAGGTTCTAGTTGAATACTGTCATCTTCCTTTTTATTCCAATCAATTTCTGGAATTGGTTGTCCTTGAACCTTTGTGTGAAACATGGGATCTAAAACATCCTCTCCTATATCTTCTGATACTCCAGATATATTAATCAGAAGCTTCATGGTAATTATTTTCTACAGAGTGAACCTTGACCATAATCTTCTCCTTACCTCATACTCATCATTGCAGCTCTCCTAGTAATCCTCCAACTGAGGCTCATGACAAAAATGACTATCTACATTTAGGTTTTCAATGGCATAACCCCTACTGTCAAACTTTTGCTTTGCCACATATGGTTGTAGGTTCATCCTCTTAAATTCTAATTCTAGGTTCAGGGCGTCTAATACAGATTTGCAGCTATAGTATCCTAGTTCAATAGGGATTACAACTCTAGACTCGCCCTTTGTTCCTAGTCTTTTATCAATGTAAGGCAGTTGCCTGCTCACCTCTATAAGTGCATAGCTATCAAAAGCATACCTAGGCAGCTTAAATGGTTGGCACTCAAAACCACCTACCCGTAGGTAAGTAAACCTGGGAAATTGAATAAAGAAGCTGCCATATATGCTCACGAATTCCATTGCTTCAATGGACATTCTCTTGTTCACATCCCCCTGGAGTTCAAAAGCACATGTTCCCGTGAAGACTCCATTCCACCTATCAATTTGCTCGACATGTCTTTGTTGTTGTAATAGGGGGTAATAATTATACACCCTCATTCCATCTATCCAAGGTTCATTAGGCAAACTAGGCCAGTCCCTTGTACAAGCCAGTATGTAGAAAAGATAAGATGACATATAAAAACCTGACATTCCCACAAAATTGCTCAAACCTTCATGAAGTCTTTTTGCAATTACTTGAGACCAATCGAGATACCTGTCACCAGTTAAAACAACCTGAATGAAAAAGCACATCCAATCCTCCCAGTAGAAGGAATGTAAGTTTCCCTTCACTCTGTTCAAAAGTATCACAATATCCCGCACTTCTATGATGAAGTGCTCTCGAGTCAGGGGCTTTGGTAGCCATGACACTCCTTTCTGAATTTTGAGGATCCAATTCCTAGCAATTACGCTCATGTTATTACTCTTCTTTTTTGAGAAATAGGCATACGAATTCCCAATGGTCTAGTCCTCATAGTCATCCTTGTGTGGAATTCCCATTGTCGCCATTACCGTTTCTCTATTGATACTGACTAGCAGCTCACCATTACTATTTCTGATGCATTTGTTCTTTGTATCATATCTTTTCATGCAGGCCATCACCAAATCTGGACATAGTGCGACAAGCGGGAATGCAACAGCTTCCACAAGACTGCTTTTCACTATTTTCTCCATCAATGAACCGATTTGAGAGTTCTTGGATCTTTCTAAGAAATCCCCAAAGTCTACATGAACCAAGGAAGTGTCTTCTAGTTCTGGTAATATACTCTCTAGACACGAGGTCTAACCAAGCTTTGGTAATATTGGCCTCATACTGGAAACATAGCTTAGGAGGAATCATCTGAACTTACCTGTTACCACCATGAAAACTAGAAATTCCTCAGGAAATCAGAGTTGGTTTTACCTCCGGTGCCTCCAATTTGCTCAAGTATGGCAGCTGCAACCCTCTCAACTATGTAAATAAATTCATAGATTTCCTTCAATTAGGCGAGAAAATATCTATAAAGCCACAAACACTTCATCATGATTTACCCAAGCGTGTGAAGTAACAGGGAAATAACTAAAATATGACACCTTCTTAATTGATGCACTCATGATTACTTTTCATATTTAGAATTTTAAATTGCTGAATAAGGGAATATTCCTTCTTGTCACACGACTTTCATTTTCATCAAAAAGCCTTAGAGTTAGTTTCGAAATGAACTCATGAACCTTGAACCATTTGAAAAAAAATTTAACGGTTCAAGTTCATTTAGAAAATACAACAGTGGGTGAGCGACAAACAACAATACTAGGAACGAACGACAACAATGACTATTAAACAACAACCTTGAACCATTTGAACCCCTTGAGATTTTGCTCAAGGTTCAAGATGGCAAACCAGCTTAAAACATATGGACCCACGCTCGTTATACAACAATACATTGTCGGGACTCAAAAAAGGCATTTTGAACCTTGAACCATTTGACAAAAAGTTCATGGGTTCAAAAATTCAAGACATAAAACAAAAGGGCACTTGTTCACATGATGACAAAGACCACAAATGACTCTCTCCTAAATGCACTTTGAACCTTGAACCTTTTGAACTTTTTTTTAGAAAGAGTTCAGCGGTTCAAGTATGAAGGAAAACAAATGACTCGACGAAAGTAAAGGCACAAAAAGGCAACCCGCGAGTATGAACATTCAAAAGAGTAAATTGTGGGGGGGGAACTAACATAGGGATACCAACATCTTGGGGAATGTCACTGAGGCCATGACCGTTAATATTTTCTTTGATATGGAGGGGTTCTTACTTGAGAAGGTCTACCCCTTTGTCTTTATACAAAAATTGACCTGTAAGATACTCTGTTCTTTGGGAGGAAGATGCGAGTCCATTATGAGGTGGATACTATATAGAAGAAATGATAGGATCATGAAGTGCATCAGAATAGACCAAAGTGGAGGAAACCATTGTGCATGTAAGGGGTTCATGAACATCTTGTGCCAACATGTTAGGATCATTACGGAGATTGGGATCATGAGAGGGATTATGATCAATGACAAGGGGACTAGGATCAATGACAGGGGGAATAGGATCATGTGGGGAATCAAGACCAATAAGTCTCTTCATGCAATGAAATAGGAGGAATAATGGGATCATCTAAAGAAATGAGATCATGAACTGTATTTGGAGGATTAGGACAAGGAAATGGAGGGATGATATAATCCTGTGGTGGACATGAATCTCAAAAGGATAATCTGATCTTGACAAGGAGGAAGATCATTGGATTCCTCTTTAAAAGTGCTATGCTCTTGGATTTCAATGGGATCACTAGAAAGGATGGAAGGGATATCTTGACCTTTCTTAGGAAGTGGAATATCAATGGGACTTGAAAAGGTGTGGTGTTCTTGGATAGGAATAGGGGGATTAGTAGAAATGTCTAGAAGGATGGGATCCTGGTCAACAATTAGAGGAAATGGTAAGGTTTCGGGATCTTGATCTTGATTTGTGTGAGGAATTATTTCTTCATTCTTTAAATTATCCTCTTGACATGGGATTGGACTTTGAACATGTGTTGGGGATTCTGGCAAGGAATCATTGCTTTGACATGAGGGAGATGGGCTTTGAATGAGATACTCTAAAATGGGCATTAGGCCTGTTATTTTTGAAACATGACAAAGAATTTCATCATGGATTGGATTAGCTTGGTGATCAATTATGGATACCCCTTGGGATATTTCATCCTCGGGTGTATCATTTGCTGAGGATGATACAAAACGTTCTTGAAAAACTCTAAAAAGTGTAGGGATAGAATCCACTGGATAGTCAATTTTTTTATGAGGGTATGAGTCGTTGCTAAATAGGGGTGTATGATTTTGATCTTTCTCGAATAATTGCTTAGGATTTTCTTTAAGAGATGTGTAAAAGAGCTAACTTTCTTTGGAGAAGCATTTTCATCCTTGCGAGGCTTTGACATAGTTGTCTTTTGATTTTAGATTTATTTTAGGACTTCATTAAATTGATCTAACATGTTTGAAATATGTCCTAGTGTGTGTTGTAAATTTGGTTTTTGAATTGATAGTTGTAAGTGTTGATACTAATTTGTTGATTGAATTTGTTGTTGATATTCCACAGATGGTTGAACCAATTGATGGAATTGTGTGTTTGGTTGAGCATATTATTGAAATTGCACCATTTGATGTGTTGGTTGGACATATTGGACCATTGGTTGTGTCGGTTGAATATGTTGTATATATTGAACCATTGGTTGTGTATGTTGGATCATTGGTTGGATATGTTGGACCATTGGTTGTTGTTGAATCATTGGTTGTTATTGAATCATTGACCATTTTTGAATGATTGGTTGTAGATGAATCATTGGTTGTTTATTCAAAATTGGATTGAATGGAGTTTGATTGAGTGAATTCTAAATTGGGATTTGGTCAAAATTTGTTCAAAATTTGTGTTTATTGCTTGAAATTGTTTCATCATCTCTATTTGAGAGATGAGAGCTAGTATCTTTGATCATTCAATGAGAGTCTTCATGTCAACTGGCTCAATCTTTGGATTTGAACTTTGAAATTTTTTAAGTGTTTTCATCATTTGGGATCTAATCTTGTAAATCTTTTTCACTCTTTGTTCTACAATCTCTCTTTCTCGAGCTATTTTTTCCTCTAGTTTTTGTATTTGGACACTTGTTTTGTCATAAAATGTTTGATCAATATTTCCTTGTTGCTGGGTTGGATATAATTATGATTGCCTTGGATTAAAACTTTATTGCATTGTGTTATTTATTAGACCAATCATTGGTTGGGCAAGTGCAAGGTAATGAGTCACAAATTCACGGAAGTCCGTGCATTGGAAAATGCACTTTTATAAACGGGGGCCCATTTTCAAAAAATGGGGGCCCGTTTATGCTTCGGGCTCCCGAGCCAAAAGGTAACAGGGGTCTGAAGCAAAAAAAAATGGGCCCCCGTTTTGTTTAAAAGCAGGCCCTCGTTTCTAAATGGCATTTTTCCTTTTTTTTCCACAAGTCGCCCTTGTTTGAAAATGGGGGCCCGTTTTGTGGAAGTTGATTCCACAACTCGCCACTTGGCTTGAGATTAGGCCTGGGATAGGCCTGGGATGGCCACACCTGAGACATGGACCTGCAAATTCAAATCTCCATGAATGAAAGCACAAATATGAATTTCAGAAATAGTTTACGCACCTCTAATCAGAGAATTTTTATACAAAATTAAAACCCATTTTAGATTATACTGTCTAGATTCTAAATATGTAAATTTATTTAAAAATTGATTATTTTAACTATTTTTCATTTAATTTATACTAAATCGGGTCCATAAATTTGAAATATTAACTAATTTTGTTAATTTAATAACTTTTTTATTTTAAAAAATTTTGGAAAAAAAATTATATGTCATCAATCTACACAAAATTATTTTGTATTTAAAATAAAAATAAAAAAATGTTAAGTTTACATCAAATTATGTGGGTCGTACACGTCAAATTTTTAAAAATATAATTATGGCCATTAAAAAATTAATTAAAAAAAAATATTAGAAAAAAAAATACAAAAAAATATGCTCATCAATCTTCAGTGTGTTACAAACCATTTCCCAAAATGGTTTGAGAAAATAATTTTAATTGTGTCAAAAAGTGTGGGTCGTACACATGCATGGTATGGTCTTGAAACAGGCATTTTTAAAACATAGTTTTCATAACTCCATTCAAAAAGTTATTTTTTATTATGTGGGTATTAAAATAAATTATATATTTGGAAAGTAAACTCAGAGGGTTATCTTTTATATTATTGACTTTTTCCAAGATTCAATCTCTAAGTGTTTCAAAATTTAAGCTCAAATGAGACAAAGTCTGAAAATCAGGGAAAACACTTCCACTTTTTGGCCAAAAAGTGGACTCATCTTCTTGCACTAACCCGGTTGATATGTCAAACTTTGTTGCATCATAGGAGCTTGGAATCTTGTTTCAATAGACATGTCACTATGCAATTTTTTGGGGGGTTTTGAATATTGAATGATAATGATAAATAACAAATGGAATGAAAACTGCAACTTATGTTTTTTTGGACTTTTTGAATTTTTAACTGACAATGAGATGCAACTAAGTGCAACCCTATAAAATGATCATGCAATCTAGGACAAAAATGCAATCCATTTTTTGTTATTTTTGAGGTTTGGACAAACTCTTGGAATCCAAACTTAAAGATGTGACCCTTAGGAAATTGAAATGAATTCAAGACTTTAAGAGGACAAAGGAAAAAATGACAATAGGATAAATTGATAATTTCTCACCTATACACTTGGATACTAAGTGAGGTTTGACAAAATGACAATGACAAAAGGATAAATGTTAGACAAGGTCAAGACTCCCTAAGAACAAATTAGGGTTTAATCTAAAGTTTTGATTTTTGCAAGTTTGGCAAACCTAATTTTGAGATTATTACGCAAGAGGACAATGACAATGACAATGACCTAGGGTATGGACCCAATATATGATGTGGAAATGAGCTCAAGATGTGCTATGACCTAGAGATATGAAATGACCTAAGGACATGAAATGGACCAAAGTTATGAAATGACCTACAAATATAAATCCAACCTCATGTTATGATATGGACCAAACTTGATTCTGATGGTAAGATATGACCTAGGGATATATGATTTGACCTAAGGATTGATGATAGGATATGACTTAATGATGGCAAGCTAAAGATATAAATGCAAATATATGACAATGTCAACCTAAGACAAGACCTAGGGGAATAAATTTAAGCCTAAGTGAAAAAAGAGGATACTTAAAATGAAATGGACTAAAATGGAGGATAATGACTATGTATCCTAGGACCTAGGTTTGAACTATTCAAAACCTAACCCTAACTGACATGAATTTTGAAACAAGGGTATCCAATATTTTTAAAAGCCATGTTCATAAATCTTGGATGAATACTTGGATAAAATTTTGACCCTTGTTTTAACTTTATTTTCTTTTGAAAGATCAAGGTTAAATAGGATATTGATTATGTTCTTTTGTTTGTGATTCACCTTTTGACAAACACTAAAGACTAAATGTTTGTTTGCCTTTGACACAAGACAATCATGCACCTTCAATAACAAATCTCATTCCTGGCAAGGACAATACTTGTTCGATTCCCACTTGAGATTTATTTTAGTCATGCCTACTCATAATTGATAGCCTAGGAACTTGGTAGGATTGGATCCCCTCCAAAACACTCATTTCTTTGGGCATACCAAGTTCCAAATTCCTTAGGTCATCACTTCCCAAGGAACTGCTATCTCTATAATAAGCCACAGAAGTGTGTGATGGCTTCAGAGGTCCAACCTCCTATGTCAACAAATAGAAGGTTTTTTGTCTCTAAAAACAAAGGGTTGTAGTCAAGGCATTCGTTTGAGTGGTCATAATCAACAACGTTTTCCAATTCGTTAAAGGAGGCATCCCAACCTACAGAGTTTATGCCCTATAGATTTTTACATGCCACATGGACACTTAGGGAGACATAACATCATTATGACAACATCTAACACCCGTTGCTTGCAACTATCATTATAAACACATTTGTTTATAGTAGTTTGGAAGGGCTTGGCTTCAGCCTATTACCACTTGGCTCCTTCCCTCTCACTAGTGCCTGTGTGAAGTGCCTAACAGATCGAGAGGTAGGCCCTCTAAAGATAAAAACACACAAGTTAAATAAAAGAGGACATAACAAACAATGATTGTTTAACCTTTAGAAAATAAAATGTTCTCTACACTAAGGCAAACAGTCTTGATTCCAAATTTGCATGATATGATTTCATTGATCCATTTGCATCCTAATTAAGACTAGATGAGGTTAATTCCACCTTAATTTGAAAAGGATTTGATCAATTTAAACCATGATTAAATGCAATTTGTTGTTCATTTTAAACCCTTCGCAGGCATGAAATGTGAAATTTGTTGTTCTTTGATCGAAATCCTAATTAAGAATATGTGAGAATTGTAGGATTCATTCAAACCTCCTAATTAGGATATTTGAGGAATTGTTGTTCATTAAAACCTCCTAATTAGGCTACGTGAAAAATTGTTGTTCATTCAAACTGTCTAATTAAACTATGTGAAGAATTATAATTTATTGCATGTTAAGAAATCCCACATGAGTCATTGTTTACACTCCATAAAACCCACATGCAATAATAGGTCCTCACATAAAACCTACATGCAACAACAAATTAGTTCATAAAAATTGCATCCAACAATAAATTAGCACCAAAAATCTACACGCAACAACAAATTAGTTCAAAAAACCTGCATGCAATAATGGATCAACGCATAAAACTTTCATGCAAATAGATTCATAGAATTATTGAATTTTGCGTGTTCATGTCGGGTTTACTAGAAAAAGTGACTAGGAATTATAGAACAAAGCAATAAGCATTAGCTAACCACAAAGTTAAATTGCAATGAAAAATGACCCAGTACACTCAATAGAGCTATGAAGACAAGATAATCAAACCAAATCCAAACCATTACAAATGCGGATATCTCCTCCATAATTCTCCATTGGCTTTCTTTCTCCTAAAAATGGGACTTGTGTGGATATCACCTACAAGGTCGCAAGTGTGATGGAAGAAAGATTGCAAGGTAAAAACAACAATCTAAGGATACTAAAAAATGTGGTTGAAAATCAATGATGAGAGAGACCAATTTATAGACAAATTGATGAAATGATGGAATTAGGATGAAAGAGGATGATAAAAGAAATTTTATTCAAAATTGGCATAATGATTCGAAAAGGGAAGGGTTATGACACCTTCTATGTCATGACTATGATGAAGTTTCCATGCAAGGTGTGAGGAGAAGTTGCTATGTCAAGAGCTATGACATGTTTCTATGTTAACACTTATAATGAATGAGAGAATCACGCTTCCATCTTATGACAAAGGAAGCACAAAAATAGGGGAAACTAGAAAGGGATAATTAGGTGGAAATTAGATTTGAAACTAATTAGTAAATAGGTGGAAAACAGAAATTAGTGAATTAGGAAATTAGAAATGAGTAAATTAGAAAATTAGGTGATATTATTTAATAAATTCTTATTTATTAATTAATTCACAAAGGGGACATAATTAGCCAATTAAATAAAATATTTAATTTTACAAGAGAGACCTAGGATAAATAATTTGATTTTTTTACCCTAGGGGGGCAAAGATAATAGGATTAAATGATTAAATCATAAAATTCTAGAAGAAAAATTAGAAATGAAAGGATATCAATTAAGACATGACAAGATTGAAACAATTGATATAAGATCGATCATGATTAAATAATAAAGATTTGATAATGGATAAAGAACCAATGTTGACTGACAAAGATCAATGACAAATTGATAAAAAAAATTGATAGAAAGAACCACATTGATAAATGACAAATCGATAAGGATCAATGACTAATAGATCCAAAATTGACGAGGAATGATGATTGATTGAGACCGATGACAAATCGATCAAAGATTGAGAAAAGGTCAACTTGATGAAGGTCGAACGACAAAAGACCAATGACAAACCGGTCGCAAATCGATAAGGGATTGACAATTGACAAGGGATCCAAAAGGATCGAAAAATGATGATAATTGATCAAAGATGATTGAAAATGATAAACATCGAGGACAAAACCCTAATTCGACATCAATTAGGATTGACGATGTCCGATTGACATGGTAAGAGGATTACGACCAAAGATTACAAGTCAAAAATGATGTTGACAAGACCTAATTGAAAATGCCAAAAACATAATCGAAAGGGAAAGAAAATGCAGAAGAATGCCAAATTGTTGACAAATGATAAAAATCAAATGCAGGACATAGAAGAAATGTTAATAATATGTGAAAACCCTAAAAAAAGATAACATAAACATGTGAAAGTACAATGCCACAATCATTAACCATTTCTAGATGCCTAGTAACTAAACATCTGAAAAACTCAAGTATGAAACAAGCATCCCGAACTGTCATACCAACCAGGTACTCGCTATTGTAATATAATTCTTTATCGTAGTACTTTACTATGTCTCCCTCTTAAAATTTTCGCTCGATGCTTAGCCACACATTTTCCATCTCTTTGAAGATGAGTTTTTTCTCCTGTTCGTTGAAGCTTTGTTTCTGTTCTATCTTACCTTTGTTCAGAAGAATTCTTACAAGCACTCTACTTATCGCTTCCTCTTTGAATCTTTCACAGTTCCCAAAGTTCCTCTTTATCGCTATGGTGAGGGCCGATTAGAACAATTTGAGGCACATACGCATTTCAAATTCCTTCAACAAGGCCGCTGATACCCTGAAAATGCACGGCGACGTCTAATTTTCACCATGACTCTCGCCAAGTTTGATAAACCTGTTGAAATGATTATAGCAGGGGTCCGGGGGCGGCATATTCAACAAGGTTAGCATAGAGGCCAATAACTGTTCAAGGCGTCTATACAGAGGTACCCTCAATGCCGATCAAACTACCATTTAACTTATATAGGTTTGAACGTTAAATGATATAAGTAACACGATCGTTATTATTATTATTATTATTATTATTATTATTTATAAACCATATACTTTTTGCAACTTTTTTAAAACTAGGTAATTTTATTTTAACCGAACAACAATGTAATACCTCGTTCCATTTAACTGCAAACGTGCCTAATAAATTATTAAATCGGGATTGAAACCTATTAAATTTTCTTTCACGGATGACGTTAGTCTTTTAAATTTCATGGCTCGGTGGACCCTCAACCACATCGTCTTGTTAATTACATAAATTTTTTTTATGTAATTAATTAGGTCAATTCAATCCATTATTCATAAATAAACAAAACTAAAATTCAATTATTGGTTTGTTCATTCTTAATTTCACTAAAACTACTACACTTCATTTTGTAGGTTTATTTGTCAAAGACATGGTTTCAAAAATACATGTAAATCATTAGGAATCAATCTTTGCTTTTATTTTTTATTGTCCATGTTCTTTTGTGGCTAAGATTATCTATGCTCTTCCCTGGCACCTATATGTGATTTCGAGAACCAAAAGTGGTCTAATCACTTTTGTACTTATGTGGCTTGAATTGGAAATGTAGTTCTATTGCACCCTTATGCGATCTTGAGAATAAAAAAGCAACATAATTATTGTATTACCCAAGGCTCATTGTGTATTCTCTTTAGTTGCCCTCTTATGTGATCTGGAAAAATCAAAAGTGATCATTTCTTTTCATTTTCCTTTCCATAGAAGTCTAGCAGCTTGGATTTCATCACCAAGCATCAACTGAAGCCCTATGTTCCAACAAACTATATAATTACTTAGAAGAGTTATCATTATTGGCTAAGCAGTTTTGTGGACATTTAACTGCACTATAAAGTGAGGAGGTGGATTCATCCAACCAATATCCAACTCTCAAACAAAACCTTTAAATGACAAACTCAGGGTTCACATACCTCTTGGTATATTAATGTATCCATAATTTGAACCTTAAACAACATTCCCTAAGTGCACTCACTCTTATCCTTGAGGTATATGTAGCGACCATTATTCAATTACTCTACCATTCAAATAATGTGTATTGTCATTATGTCTTCTTTATCTTCTTCCCTTGTCTGTAACTACAACAAAACCAAATCAAAACAAGAGTCATGTCATACATGACAATTCATTTCATTTTAATAATCCCCCTAGTAAAATCCTACCTACAAACCTCTTTCAGAGAAATGATGATTATACCCTTATACATCAACACAAATATTCAATGATGATAATAATGATGAGTTTAAAATCAAGCATGTCCATACCCAAGTTGATCCATTTTCATTTCAAAACATTGACAAAATCATTAGGTACCTTTGAAAAATAGGATCGAAGCTTCCCCAAATTTACAATATTGAAAGCTTGAGTAGGAGAAACCAAAGTCTCCCAAATAAAGAACCATCTAAAGCCAAATCAGAGTTAAAAAAATTAAATATTTATCCAAATGGATCACATAGCAAGCCTCATAAACAAGATATCATTCTAGCATGTATCTGGATTCTAAAACAAAATCCAAGGCATGCTCGACCAAATCCAAGTCTTAAGCAAGAAATTAACAATCTTAACAACTTATATATGACCTTCATGACCCAAAGCTTCACAAGCTAACAAATAATTTAATCATATTTCTAGACACCTAGAATTGACGAATCCTCAATTATCATATTTCTTGACCATTTTCTCTATGATTTATTTCTACTCATGAATCATTGGTCAATGAGTTTGATCTAGTAACTGCATAGTTGAATATTGATAGCAACATCATAAACAAATCCCTATTTATCTAATTAATTATCTAATTTCCATACCTTATTAATTAAACATTTTTTATTATCTAATTAATATTCATCACTATTTGCAAACATATTGTTTCTAGCTTGAATCATTAAATCACCCTTCTTCTATAGTTTGTCTTAAAATAAATGTAAATATTTTATTTATCTAAATCTCCCAATCCTCATCTCAAAATATTTAAATCTATTTTCTACACTGTTCATTAAGTGGACAAATGGTAGTTAGCTCCTTAATCTATCTAATTGCACATTGTTGATCTTAGTCAAACCTTCTCAAAACATGCATATTAGCATGTGTACAAAATTACAATGTTATGAATTAATTATAGACACAACCTTTGTCAAACATTATGAGTGTATGATGTTTGAACACAACACAACTTTTCTTGGACTTCTATCAATCTTAAGGAATTCACAAGCAAATCGGTAGAAATAATGAAGATGTTAGATGAGTTGAAGAAACTCTTACATTTTAAGATAGAATTAAAATTACCAATCTATTTTTACACATTATCATGATAATCAACAAAAATAAAATTAAACTTTTACTAACAAAAAGGTATTTAATATTTTTAAATATAAATGAAATATTAAATTATTTGTAACTTTTAACCATTGAATGGCTCTCTTTTATCTACATTCCTTCTATTCCTATTGAAGATTCTCTATTCTAGGTGGGATCTTCATTTGGTGGTTTTTCTGCCTCTCAAGCCCTTGCTCAGGCCTTTGCTCTAGCCCTATTTTGGTCTTGCCTTTGGAATAAGTTCTTAATCCCCAAAATTAACTTTTTATTTTGGCTATTTATGTAGAATAAAGTGCTTTCCATTGATAAACTATGTAGAAGGGGGATGTCGTTGCCTAATCATTTCTTTCTTTGTAAGGAAGTGGCTGAGGATATTGCTCATCTTTTACTACATTGCTCTTTTAGTCAGCAGATTTGAGCCCACTTCTTTGACCTCTGGGGTATTAGTTGGTGCTTCCCCTTTAGTCTATTAGACTGTGCAGGCTTCAATGGTTGTGCCCCTTATAAAATCAAGCTCTTAATTTTATATGGAATTTTATGCTTCGTCATGTTGCCTAGGGCATTTGGAAGGAAAGAAATGATAACATTTTTAGAGACAATGATTTTTTAGTTGTGGTGGTTGCTTATTGTATTCAATCCTCTATTAAGGAAAATTAAATTGCTTCTTTCCCCTCCCTAAAAGTATGATCTAAAAATTAGCTCTTCAAAAATGGAGTGGCATATTTCTAGTCCTGTTGTCAAAATGAAACACATAAGACTCAACATTCCTTGGATTGGTCCTCCCAGAGGGTGCATCAAAATTAATGTTGATGGGGTGGCCAAAGCTAATCCTGGGCTGATAGGCTGTGGGGAAGTTGCACATGCTTACAATGGTAGGCTTGTCTCGACAGTGAAACTCCCACTGGGCACTCAAACAAACCATTTTGATAAGGAAAATGTAGCCTACATTGGGGCTTAAAATAGCTAGCCACGAAGGATTTAAGAAGTTCTAGTTGGAGAGTTACTCGTTAAATATAATAAATTGTTTGAACAAAAAATCTCCTCCTAGATGCATGATTAGCCATTTAATGCATGATTACTTTGAAATGGTGACCAAATTCGAGGCTATTAAAATCTCACATGTTTTGAGAGAAGGTAACAGTGTGGCTAAATTCGGTGTGGGTAGAGAGGATGAAAAGTGGTGGCAAGAAGGGGATTCCTTCCCATTCTAGTTGTGTGAGTTGGTGAGGAAGGACGCTAAAAATCTCTCTTCACTTGAGCATTAATGATGACAGATCAAATGTGTAGGACTTCTCATAGAAAGAAGTGAAGGCAAGTTTCTAGATTGTTCCTATGGTTTTGTTTGTTTTGTGCTTTCCTAAAGCCTATTTTTGGTGTCATCAGAAATACTTACAAAGGAAGTAACCTAATGGGGGAGACAATAATAGAGTGGAGTCCTTCTTGTGTGAGCTTTGGGATGAAAATGGGGTCTGGAGGGAAGTCGAAGATGGGGAAATGGATCCCTTTGTTCAAAAACTTCATTGACAAAACCATGAGCTCATGGATTTGTTTGTGAGCAATTGGGATAATGGGGCGTTCCGTGTGTATGGGGTAGAGTTCAGAATTGATGAACCCTTTTGTAGCGTCCTAAAATTGCGACACTTGCAATTTTGACTGCATTTCGGTCTTCACGATGGCGACGCAACACGCATCCTGAATGGAGACCCTGAAACTTGCTCACGACACTGAAAACTGCATTTTTCAAGCACCCTGGCCTGAACCTCCTTGCACCCTGCTGTCCCGGGAGGTGAGACCAGAGCGCCCAGCACCCTGGTCCCCAGGACCATGGCGCCCAGCGCCCTGGTCCCTAGGTCCTATTTTGGGCCCGGTCTCCTAAGGGGTCTTGGGTCTTTTTGTTTGCAAATTGGAAATTAACTTTCCTGGTCGGCCTAAGGTTGGGAAAATCAGTCTATCAGCCCTAATTGACAAGTATATAAACTAAATTTTTCTCTCTCATTTGGATGAAGAGGATATGTGTACAAAAGCGTGGAAATTATACTCAAGCATTCAAGCATTCAAGCATTCCTTCAAGCAATTGATCATTTCAAGTCTCCATTCAAGGCTAAGTGTTGCATTCAAGACAAGGATTCAACCATTGAAGAGGAGATCACATACTACATGCTACAACATACAACATACAACATACAACATCTAAACCTTCGCACATAAGGATACAAACATCCTTAGAACAAGGTATTAGTACTTGTTTTACAGTCATTTACATTTACAGCTCTTGCTCATTTCTTGGTTAATTCCAAAACCGGGGTTTGACCTAAAGGCAAACCCCTAATCCCTAACCCCCCAATCGTCTTCGCTTTTCTGTGTGTAGGTTGCAGGTACGCGGCTGAAATTGAAGATCTGGAATCCTTGTGCAGAGACGAACAGATCCCCCTTCGTTTCGCGGATTTTTCGGAGGACCGTGGCGCCGGGCGCCATCGTCCCGACAACTTTTGCTCAAATTTGCAGGACAGCGCCGTATCGACATTTTACTGCTAATTCTAGGTCCGCAGCTTCATCCTATAACCCGAACTCAGTTTATAAGAGAATCTTTATGACTTTCTATGCATTCCTAGCTTAATTTCCTTAACAACATTCTTTACAAAAGAGGGTAGCCTTGCTTTCCTAACCCTTGAAATTCATTTAGCATCCAATCTTACATTGTGTGGGATTGGATCTTATGAGTTTCAACCCCTCTTTTGAATGTAAAGTCTCTCCCCTAAGTGAAAAACCATCGAATCCTAGCGAACCTCCCTTCTCTCTCCTCGGAGTCGGAAGAGGGGAGACCAACTAGGGTTCGATCGTGATTTTTCGCTTTACATTTTGGTGAACCCGATGTGAACATCCTTTCTGATTTTTCATGCTTAGATTTGAAAAAAAAAAAATTGATTACATTTCCATGTTTGATCTTTTGCAAAATTTTAGAGGTGATTGCATAAAAACCCTAAATTTTCTTTTTTGTAATTGAACCTGCGAAATGTCTAAATGTTAATGCCTGTTTCAGATCTGCCCTTCTATTACAAATTTTTAATTCATATTTGTGCTTTAATTCTGAAAATTAAGTGGTTAAGTTTCAAAACCCTAATTTTTGAAACCCTCTTGATTCAACCTTTGTCCGATAATTTCACTGATCAAAACATCTCCAAATCAGCTGTAACTTTGGATTCCGCAATAAAATCACAATATCTTTCATCCCTGAAAATTTGGAAAAAAGTTGCGAGGACCGTGGCACCGAGCGCCATCGTCCTCGACATTTTTCCCGAAATTTCGGGAGCGAGGTCTTACTGTATTTTCCTGCTAAAATCCAGAATTTTGGCTGATTTTATCAATTTTAACACCTTCAAAATAACAGTCAAAGTTGGTCTTGTGATTGCTTGGATTAAGGCTTCTAAACATTTAAAAATCATTGAAATTGAAATTTTGTGTCAAAATTGTGTTCTTACTGTCCTAAATCTGAAAAGTGTGTTATCATTCATTAAAAATTTCAGTGCTTTATTCAAATTCTTGCATGTTGTGACTTTTGAAATTAAGTGCTTAATTACAACAACTTTGATTTCCGCTTTCAAAATTGAATTTTGCGTGAAATTGAGTCAATTTTTAATTTCAAAATTTACATTGCTCTGGATATTCCCTCTAAAATCATAAAATTCAAAATTTCAGTTTCCCTCTCTTTTTCAAAATTCAAAATTTTGCATTTTTTGACAATCTTGGTAGGGTTCAATTTTGAGATTACAACTTTAATTTGGCCTATCTACAGATCGTAAAATCACTCAATTTTTTCAGATTAGCTCTAAAATCATCATACCTTTCATCCCTGCAAATTTTGAAAAAAGTTGCACGGACCGTGTTGCACTCCGGGCGCCACGGTCCCGGGCATTTTTCCAAAATTTCGGGAGACTGTTGTGATTGCATTTAACAGCTTAAATCCAGAAGATTGGCTGATTTTACTGAAAATTGCTACCTCTAAATTCAAAATCTTCTCTCTCTTTCTAGTGCATGAGTTTTACAACAATAAGCCCTACTTACACTATCCCCGTTAGACGAAGCCATAGAATTAAGTCTTTCCGAGGTTTAACTACTGAGGAGATGGAACCTAATTTGAATAGCCTTTTTAACGAGGACATGGGTAATTCCTCTAATCCTCCTAATGATGAAGAAGCTCTCCATGAGGTTTCTGAAGAACAACTTTTGAAATTGGATAACCAATTTGACGATTTTCAACAATGGATGTCTCAAGAATACCCTGATAGTCAAGCTCTTCCTTTAATTGAGGGTCTAAAACGTATGCTTCAAAGTGATAAGAATGGACTTGATATTTTGCGTGGTATTGCACACATTGTGGATTCGAATGTGATGCCTATGAAGAGTTGTGCTGAAAATTTGGGTTATACACAACCTCCTACACAAGTCAATCATTCTATTCCTTTGACAACTCCTATTGCTAGTATACCTACCTTTACATCAAACATCATGGCTACTTCTATACAAGACATTTCTCCTGTGATTACTAGTCATGGGGGCAACCCTTCTTCTTCAATTAACCCTCTTCCTTCATACAATCCGATTTCTTCATTCGTCCCTTCAATGAGTGTTCCTATTACATCTCCACAAATGAACATGACGCAAGGGGGCAATTCATTTAACCATTCTATTCCTCCTTGTAGTGTTCCTCCTGTCCAATCATCTCCTATGACTAATTATCATAGAGTCCCACCACCTTACTCTCTACCTTCTTTCAATAACATAACACCTCCATCTCAATCTAACACATCCAATATGAACTCTTCGACCGAAGCGACCATTAACAATCTTGCACAAACTGTCTCTTCTTTACAGCAACAAATTGCCTCTATGAATCAATCTAAGTTTAGTGTGCCCACATTTGATGTTGCGAGCCCACTTTCTCTTGACATTTTTCGATCTATCCCTCCTAAACATGTTGAAATCCCGCATTTGGAACTTTATAATGGTAAAGGAGATCCTCTAACACATGTTAAGACTTTTCAAACAATTTGTACTGATTTTGCTTATGACCAAAGGTTGCTTACAAAGCTATTCACTAGAACATTAAGAGACAAAGCCCTACAATGGTATTGCTCGTTGCCTTCTTATTCTATTACTTCTTTCGAACAACTTGCAAATGCTTTCATTCAACAATTTCAAAACAATATAAGTCCTAAAGTTACTTTGATTGATTTAATGCATTGTAAACAAGGTGTTAAAGAAAAAGTGACTAATTTCATTGGTAGATATAAGCATTTGTATGCTCAAATTTCTTTTCCATTGCCTGACAATGATATTCAGAGAATCTTTATTTCTAATTTACAAAAAGATATTCGAGACAAACTTCTGTTTTCTGAGTTTACTTCTTTCCAATAGTTGTGTGCAACTCTTCACAATTATCAACTGACTGTGAGTCAAATGGAACAATCACATCCTATGGCTCCGAGTGATAAGGGTGATAGCAGTCAACAACCATTTGGGAAGTTTAAACCGAACAGAGATTCCATCAAATTCAATGAAAACATCATCAACAACAATGTGAATGCAGCATCAGGTGTGCCTCCTATTTCTAAATTTTTCAAGAAAGAAAGAAAGTATACTCCTTTGAATGAATCATTACATAGTATTATGAATAAGTTATTGGAACAAAATGTGCTTACTCTTCCTCCTATAAGACAAATTGATCCTGCAAAGATTACTTCACCTTATTTTGATAACAAAGCTTTTTGTCAATTTCATCGTCAACCTGGGCATGATACTGAAAAATGTTTTTCTTTAAAGGGTAAAATTCAAGATTTGATTGATAACAATACTATCTCTGTTTCTAGAGTGAATAATAAAGGCAACACATCTGTAGCTCCTCCTAACCAAAATCTTCAGATTTTCACTGATCCATTGCCTTCTCATACCTCTAATGCAATTGAGGCTAATGATTCCTCTCTCTCATCTGATGGTCTTGTGTCTATGACTCCGAATGTGATTAACTTTGTAGAGCAGCAAGAAATCCCTAAAGAACCTTCTATCACATTTGATTCCAGTGAAACCATTAGGGCACCTAATGGTCCTTTATACATAGTTGCAAAAGTTAAGAATACACCTTGCCGTGGAGTGCTTATTGATCCTTCGTGCATGGTTAATGTTATTACTAAAGAATTTATTTTTACTTTGCAATTGAATCAAGTGATATATGACAAAACAGATGTGATTGTGAAATTATTTGATGCATTTTCTTCTCCTGCAATTGGTTCTATTACATTGCCTATTGAGGTCCATAACAAATCTCTTGATGTGAACTTTGCTATTATTCCATCTTTCGAACAATTTCGTGTGAAGCTTGGCTATCCTTGGCTATCTTCCATGAAAGCTATTGCTTCTCCTATTCATAAGTGTTTGAAATTTCCCCATAATGGTGAAGTTGTTACTGTCAATCATAGTCTCTTTAAACCAGCTGAAAGAACCTCTAGTGTTCCTATTGATTACTTTTGGCCTAAACAATTCCAATCTCTTCCTCCGTGAAGTGATCATCTTTTCAAATCTTATCAAAAGTGGAAAACAGATATGATCCTATCTCTAAGTGAACCTAGAGCACCTAAACTTGATATTCCTATCATTCTTGAGAAGGAAGTTCTTCCTTTGAAAGATAAAACTAATGTCTTTCCTCAAGAAGATTCTCAACCCATCCCTATGGATGTGATTATGTCTATACCTAATAAACTTCCTAAGAGTAGACCTATACCTCCTCGTCATGATGGACTTGGTCTTCTCCCTAAACCAAAAATTCCTCCTTTATATGGAGCAGCTCCTCCTCCTTCTTTTTATAGAGAGAAGAGACCTTCTTCTTCTCCTATTATCCAACCTAAGAGACCACAACCTAAACACCCAAGTGCTAAGGATGAGAACATTCCTCCTCCTCAGTCTTCTCCACTTCTTACTAAGACTAGACGAAATCGTTCTGCACGTGAACGCCGGCGAAAGCGTCGTCTTAGAGCTCAAACTTTACAATCTCCAAAAACACCTTCAACAAGCATTATTCCATTTTCTCCTCAGCCGGACATTGAGCCTAAATCTCCTAAACATAAGATGCATGAGGGTCTTGATCCGGTGCGAGTTAAAGATCCTATTTTTATAAATCTTGATGATGATATAGATGAAAATGTTATTCATGATGAAAATGTTACTCCTCTTGCTTCTGATAGTGAATATGAACTTGTTGATGTTGATAACCATTTATTTAATGAATTTTCTAAAGCACTTATCCTAGCTCCTAGACAAGAACAATGTGGCTCGGAACATGAACATAGCCCTTGTTTGGATCTTGTGATAGCTCCATCTGCTGTGTTGGATGTTCCTCCTCTAGCGTGTTCCTTGCCTTCCCGAAACATTGATCAGCAAGATCGGGGGGTAGATGACGTGGTAGACTAGTTACATTAGCATAGCAGATTCTCTCCTCCTCTCTTTTGTTACTTCTTCTATATGTTATTCTCATTCTTCTATTTGTTGTCCTTGGTGTTGTCTACTTGAGGACAATGCAAAGCATTGAGATCTCTCGATCTCTCTCATGTTGACTCAAAAGACACATGTGTTCCCTTCTTCTAGGTGACCTTCCTTGATTGGGGAATGAAGAACAATTATGCATACATACATATGATATATATACATG
This sequence comes from Cryptomeria japonica, assembly GCF_030272615.1. Lineage (NCBI taxonomy): Eukaryota > Viridiplantae > Streptophyta > Pinopsida > Cupressales > Cupressaceae > Cryptomeria > Cryptomeria japonica. Next base: position 881,161,263 of record NC_081409.1, on the reverse strand, counting down.
AATTATCATACAGCATACTGACCCCGAGGAAAGCGAAGTCACCTTGTGCTTTGTGTTTTGTGTCTATTATCCTTGGGCTTATCTCACACTTGGGGGCTAAATCCTTGCGATAACGTGCTCCTTTCCTTTCTCATTCTTATATGTATCACTACCTTAAAGCAATCACCCCCGGTGAGGCGTGTGCGATCGCTTTAACGTAGGGGGGCATACATCCCATTCATATCTTTTCAAGATACTTGAAAATTTTTTGGCAAATTTAACCTTGCCTTGAGAATTTTTTGATATCTTTCTTGCATGACTCATAGTGAGGGAGCCTTACTACTGATAGTCATGGTTCTTCCTCGCGATCTTCCCTTTTACTTTGTCAATCGAAGTCGTAAGATCCTTAGTCCACTGGGGGCTTGGTGTATCTTGCCTCCTTGACGTGGTGAAAGTCTTTCAATGTTGTTTCCTTGTACTTTACCGGAAGTATGAGCATACATACTCCCACTAAAGTGGGGGCTAAATGTAGCGTCCTAAAATTGTGACACTTGCAATTTTGACTGCATTTCAGTCTTCACGATGGCGACGCAACACGCAACCTGAATGGAGACCCTGAAACTTGCTCACGACACTGAAAACTGCATTTTTCAAGCACCCTGGCCTGAACCTCCTTGCACCCTGCTGTCCCGGGAGGTGGGACCAGAGCGCCCACCACCCTGGTCCTTCAGGACCAGGGCGCCCAGTGCCCTAGTCCCTGGGTCCTATTTTGGGCCCGGTCTCCTAAGGGGTCTCGGGTCTTTTTGTTTGCAAATTAGAAATTAACTTTCCTGGTCGGCCTAAGGTTGGGAAAATCAGTCTATTAGCCCTAATTGACAAATATATAAACTACATTTTTCTCTCTCATTTGGATGAAGAGGATATGTGTACAAAAGCGTGGAAATTATACTCAAGCATTCAAGCATTCAAGCATTCCTTCAAGCAATTGATCATTTCAAGTCTCCATTCAAGGCTAAGTGTTGCATTCAAGACAAGGATTCAACCATTGAAGAGGAGATCACATACTACATGCTACAACATACAACATACAACATACAACATCTAAACCTTCGCACATAAGGATACAAACATCCTTAGAACAAGGTATTAGTACTTGTTTTACAGTCATTTACATTTACAGCTCTTGCTCATTTCTTGGTTAATTCCAAAACCGGGGTTTGACCTAAAGGAAAACCCCTAATTCCTAACCCCCCAATCGTCTTGGCTTTTCTGTGTGTAGGTTGCAGGTACGCGGCTGAAATTGAAGATCTGGAATCCTTGTGCAGAGATGAACAGATCCCCCTTCGTTTCGCGGATTTTTCGGAGGACCGTGGCGTCGGGCGCCATCGTCCCAACAACTTTTGCTCAAATTTGCAGGACAGCGCCGTATCGACATTTTACTGCTAATTCCAGGTCCGCAGCTTCATCCTATAACCCGAACTCAGTTTATAAGCGAATCTTTATGACTTTCTATGCATTCCTAGCTTAATTTCCTTAACAACATTCTTTACAAAAGAGGGTAGCCTTGCTTTCCTAACCCTTGAAATTCATTTAGCATCCAATCTTACATTGTGTGGGATTGGATCTTATGAGTTTCAACCCCTCTTTTGAATGTAAAGTCTCTCCCCTAAGTGAAAAACCATCGAATCCTAGCGAACCTCCCTTCTCTCTCCTCGGAGTCGGAAGAGGGGAGACCAACTAGGGTTCGATCGCGATTTTCCGCTTTACACCTTTATTGCTGAGATTTCTAGGCTTAGTATGGAGGGTAGGAAATTTTTCAGGGAAAGGAAGAATTCAGAAGAAGCCAGGTCTTAGTTTTTAATGAAAAACATAGTATAAGAAGAAGGGTTAAGAAGAACCCAGATGGTGGCTACAATAGGTTAGACCTTCAAAGTCTCTAGGGGGACATGGCAGAGTTCATAATGAGGTACATAACCCTTGATGGTCACTTTGCTAGCATCTTTTCTTACCATTTCACAATTCTAAAACATTTTAGGCATGACAAAATAATTTTCATTTTATTTTATTTGTTATCTTCTCTATAGCTATCCATTCGTAAGAATTTTAAGAATGAGGATAATCCTATTCAATGTGAGGCTTTAATCCTCCTAATTATGGAGTATTCTAAAGCTCATGAGGTTAAACCCTCCCCTATTCTGAAAAACCCTAAGTCTTTAGCTAGCCAGGATGCTCACAATGTTTCAGATATGGAGTTTGATGATGTAGAGGGTGGAATGGCTATGAACTAGAATGATTTCCTTTTTTGGATGATTTATATTATAAAACCTCAAAGGATGAGGGTCCCCTGTAGGAGACCATTCCTCATACTAGTAGCACACCCGAAACACACAAGAACAACCCCCAATTCCTCCTTTTGACTGCACACCCGAAACACAGGAGCAATTAATTAATTAGTTAGGACAAAATACGTCTAAAATCAATAGACTGATTGTTAAATTGAAAACTTATGAACTTTACCATCATCAATACGTCGCCACTAGCCTAGAAACATTATCTAGTGGTGCCATAGTTGTTTCCACACAAATTACTAAATGGGGAAGTTTTAGGGATAGGTGTTGTCAATCTATGCGAATGGGCTATCATACAATGGAGTAAAAAACAAAAATATTACTAAACAACAAATATGTGCCCTTTTTCGTTGATCCCAAAACTGGTCAGTCATTACCTCTTAATGCAAATTTTCCCATACATTGGTGTACCAATGTGCAGATGAAGAATCTTTTTTGGCAGAGGTGGTGGATGGTCTTTGTTGATCCACCTTGATATATTTTTTGAGAAAAGTATATTGTGAGTTTGTGCTCAATGTGCACCCAAACTATTTTGACATGACAGAGTTCCATGGTAGAGGTGGTGGCTCTGCCCAAGATAGACCTAGAATCCATAGGCGATTACCTGTGGAGAGTCATCGCTCCCTAGCACCCAAACCAAAGGTGCATTAGGTTGTCCCAGTATATATGAAATAGTTGATGGAGCTAGAGACTCTTTAGGCGGCCGCAACATTGACTAGTGTCATCATCGAGCATGGGGCGTCATCAGCACACCCTATTGTATTGGATGATGAGCCATTAGGTGGCGAAAGAGAGGCCATCCAACATATGTATGTCAGTTGCTCAGGGATAGATGATGCAACAGCGGTATCCCATACTCCTCCCCCAGTTACTATAGCTGCAACTTCGATGCCTGAGGTATAAATTTTGTAACATGTTAAAATAGAATAGTACACTTTGAATTCAAAAAAATACAAGATATACTAGCTATCTTTAATGCTTGGTCCAATTTATGGTTTGTAGGTGTTGACAGGGGATGAAATGTCCAAGATTGATGACATCATGCTCTCAGCAATCGATTTTGGCCTACAAGGCTATACGGTATCATATTTTGTACAACCCTTTTTATGTATTGTTTTGATGGAATATGCAAGTCACTTTATTTTATATTTTTAATATTATGTTTCATTTATTATCTGTACTAATATCTCATGTTAATATCTCATTTTATTCTAGAGCTAGTCCTAAGAAAAAGAGTTCCTCGAAGATGCCAAAACATGGGAAGAAGGTAATTGAACACATTTTTAGTTGTACAATTTTTTGAAAATGTTGAAATCAAGTTGTAGCATCCTAAAATTGTGACACTTGCAATTTCGACTACATTTCGGTCTTCACGATGGCGACACAACACGGAACCTGAATGGAGACCCCGAAACCTATTTACGACACCAAAAATTGCATTTTCAAGCACCCTGGCCTGAACCTCCTTTGCACCCTGCTGTCCCGGGAGGTGGGACCAGAGCGCCCAGCGCCCTGGTCCCTGGCCCTATTTTGGGCCCGGTCTCCTATGGGACTTCGGGTCTTTTTGTTTGCAAATTGGAAATTATCTTTCCTGGTCGGCCTAAGGTCGGAAAAATCAGTCTTTTAACCCTAATTGGCAAGTATATAAACTACATTTTCCTCTCTCATTTGGCATGATGGAAAAAGCGTGGAAACTCTACTCAAGCATTCAAGCATTCAAGCATTCAAGCATTCTTTCAAGCAATTGATCATTCTAAGTCTCCATTCAAGGCTAAGTGTTGCATTCAAGACAAGGATTCAACCATTGAAGAGGAGATCACTTATCACATACAACATACAACATACAACATCTATACCTTCGCACATAAGGATACAAACATCCTTACAACAAGGTATTAGTACTTGTTTTACATTACAGACATTTACATTTACAGCATTGCTCATTTCTTGGTTAATTCCAAAACTGGGGTTTGACCTAAAGGCAAACCCCTAATCCCTAACCCCCCAATCGTCTTCACTTTTCTGTGTGTAGGTTGCGGGTACGCGGCTGAAATTGAAGATCTGGAATCCTTGTGCAGAGACGAACAGATCCCCCTTCGTTTCGCGGATTTTTGGGAGGACCGTGGCGCTCGGGTGCCATCGTCCTGGCAACTTTCGCTCAAATTTGCAGAACAATGCCGTATCAACATTTTACTGCTAATTCCAGGTCCGCAGCTTCATCCTATATCCCTAACTCAGTTTATAAGCGAATCTTTGTCACTTTCTATGCATTCCTAGCTTAATTCTCCTATGCACAATCTTTACAAAAGAGGGTAGCCTTGTTGTCTTAACCCTTGAAACTCATTTAGCATCCAATCTTGCATTGCGTGGGATTGGATCTTGTGGGATTCAACCCCTCTTTTGAATGTAAAGTCTCCCAAGCGAAAACCATCAACCCTAGCAACCTCCCTTCTCTCTCCTTGGAGTTGGAAGAGGGGAGAGCAACTAGGGTTCGACCGATTTTCCGCTTTACATTTTGGTGAACCCGACGTGAACATCCTTTCTGATTATTCATGATTAGATCTGAAAATTGATTCCTTGATTACATTTCCATGTTTGATCTTTTGCAAAATTTTAGAGGTGATTGCATAAAAACCCTAAATTTTCTTTTTAGTAATTAAGCTTGTGAAATGTCTAAATGTTAATGCTTGTTTCAGATCTACCCTTCTATTACAAATTATCAATTCATATTTGTGCTTTAATTTTGAAAATTAAGTGGTTAAGTGTCAAAACCCTAATTTTTGAAACCCTCTTGATTCAACCTTTGTCCGACAATTTGACCGATCAAAACATCTCCAAATCAGCTGTAACTTTGGATTCCGCAATAAAATCACAATATCTTTCATCCCTAAAAATTTGGAAAAAAGTTGCGAGGACCGTGTGCACTCCGAGCGCCATCGTCCTCGACATTTTTTCTGAAATTTCGGGAGCTAGATCTTACTGTATTTTCCTGCTAAAATCCAGAATTTTGGCTGATTTTATCAATTATAACACTTTCAAAATTACAGTCAAAGTTGGTCTTGTGATTGCTTGGTTTAAGGCTTCTAAACATTCAAAAGTCATCGAAATTGAAATTTTGTGACAAAATTGTGTTCTTACTATCCTAAATCTGAAAAGTGTGTTTGCACTCATTCGAAATTTCAGTGCTTTATTCAAATTCTTGCAATTTGTGACTTTTGAAATTAAGTGCTTAATTACAACAACTTTGATTTCCACTTTCAAAATTGAATTTTGCGTGAAATTGAGTCAATTTTTGAATTTCAGAACTTGCATTGCTTTTGGCATTTCCCTCTAAAATCATAAAATTCAAAATTTCAGTTTCCCTCTCTTTTTCAAAATTCAAATTTTGCATTTTTCGACAATCTTGATAGGGTTCAATTTTGAATTTGCAACTTTAATTTGGCCTATCTACAGATCCTAAAATCACTCAATTTTTTTAGATTAGCTTTAAAATCATCATACCTTTCATCCCTGCAAATTTCGAAAAAAGTTGCAAGGACCGTGTTGCACTCCGAGCGCCACGGTCCCGGACATATTTTTTGAAATTTCGGGAGACTGTCGTGATTGCATTTAACAGCTTAAATCCAGAAGATTGGCTGATTTTACTAAAAATTGCTACCTCTAAATTCAAAATCTTCTCTCTCTTTCTAGTGCATGAGTTTTACAACAATAAGCCCTACTTACACTATTCCCGTTAGACGAAGCCGTAGAATTAAGTCTTTCCGAGGTTTAATTATTGAGGAGATGGAACCTAATTTGAATAGCCTTTTTAACGAGGACATGGGTAATTCCTCTAATCCTCCCAATGATGAACAAGCTCTCCATAAGGTTTCTGAAGAACAACTTTCGAAATTGGATAACCAATTTGACGATTTTTGACAATGGATGTCTCAAGAATACCCCGATAGTCAAGCTCTTCCTTTAATTGAGGGTCTAAAATGTATGCTTCAAAGTGATAAGAATGGAATTGATATTTTGCGTGGTATTGCACACATTGTGGATTCAAATGTAATGCCTATGAAGAGTTGTGCTGAAAATTTGGGTTATACACAACCTCCTACTCAAGTCAATCATTCTATTCCTTTGACGACTCCTATTGCTAGCATACCTACCTTTACATCAAACATAATGGCTACTTCTACACAAGACATTCCTCCTGTGATCATTAGTCATGGGGGCAATCCTTCCTCTTCAATTAACCCTCTTCCTTCATTCAATCCGATTTCTTCATTCACTCCTTCAATGAGTGTCCCTATTATATCTCCACAAATGAACATGACGCAAGGGGGCAATTCATTCAATCATTCCATTCCTCCTTGTAGTGTTCCTCCTGTCCAATCATCTCCTATGACTAATTATCATAGAGTCCCACCACCTTACTCTTTACCTTCTTTCAATAACATAACACCTCCATCTCAATCTAACACATCTAATATGAATTCTTCGACTAAAGCGACCATTAACAATCTTCCACAAACTGTCTCTTCTTTACAGCAACAAATTGCCTCTATGAATCAATCTAAGTTTAGTGTGCCCACATTTGATGTTGCGAGCCCACTTTCTCTTGACATTGTTTGAGCTATCCCTCCTAAACATGTTGAAATCCCGCATTTGGAGCTTTATAATGGTAAAGGAGATCCTCTAACACATGTTAAGACTTTTCAAACAATTTGTACCGATTTTGCTTATGACCAAAGGTTGCTTGCAAAATTGTTTACTAGAACATTAAGAGACAAAGCCCTACAATGGTATTGCTCGTTGCCTTCTTATTCTATTACTTCTTTCGAACAACTTGCAAATGCTTTCATTCAACAATTTCAAAACAATATAAGTCCTAAAGTTACTTTGACTGATTTAATGCATTGTAAACAAGGTGTTAAAGAAAAAGTGACTGATTTCATTGGTAGATATAAGCATTTGTATGCTCAAATTTCTTTTCCAGTGCCTGACAATGATATTCAGAGAATCTTTATTTCTAATTTACAAAAAGATATTCGAGACAAACTTCTGTTTTCTGAGTTTACTTCTTTCCAATAGTTGTGTGCAACTCTTCACAATTATCAACTGACTGTGAGTCAAATGGAACAATCACATCCTATGGCTCCGAGTGATAAGGGTGATAGCAGTCAACAACAGTTGGAACAATCACATACTATCTCTGTTTCTGGAGTGAATGATAAAGGCAATACATCTATAGCTCCTCCTAACCAAAATCTTCAAATTTTTACTGATCCATTACCTTCTCATACCTCTAATGCGATTGAGACTAATGATTCCTCTCTCTCATCTGATGGTCTTGTGTCTATGACTCCGAATGTGATTAACTTTATAGAGCAGAAAGAAAACCCTAAAGAACCTTCCATCACATTTGATTCTAGTGAAACTATCAAGGCACCTGATGGTCGTTTATACATAGTTGCAACAGTCAAGAATACACCTTGCCGTGGAGTGCTTATTGATCCTTCGTGCATGGTTAATGTTATTACTGAAGAATTTCTTTTTACTTTGCAATTGAATCAAGTGATTTATGACAAAACAGATGTGGTTGTGAAATTATTTGATGCATTTTCTTCTCCTGCAATTGGTTCTATTACATTACCTATTGACGTCCATAACAAATCCCTTGATGTGAACTTTTCTATTATTCCTTCGCCCGAACAATTTCGTGTGAAGCTTGGCTATCCTTGGCTATCTTCCATGAAAGCTATTGCTTCTCCTATTCACAAATGTTTGAAATTTCCCCATAATGGTGAAGTTGTTACTGTCAATCATAGTCTCTTTAAACCAGCTGAAAGAACCTCTAGCGTTCCTATTGATTACTTTTGGCCTAAACAATTCCAATCCCTTCCTCCGCGAAGTGATCATCTTTTCAAATCTTATCAAAAATGGAAAACAGAGATGATCCTATCTTTAAGTGAACCTAGAACACCCAAACTTGATATTCCTATCGTTCTTGAGAAGGAAGTTCTTCCTTTGAAAGATAAAACTAATTTCTTTCCTCAAGAAGATTCCCAACCCATCCCTATGGATGTGACTATGTCTATGCCTAATAAACCTTCTAAAAGTAGACCTATACCTCCTCGTCATGATGGACTTGGTCTTCTTCCTAAACCAAATATTCCTCCTTTATATGGAGCAGTTCCTCCTCCTTCTTTTTATAGAGAGAAGAGACCTTCTTCTTCTCTTATTATCCAGCCTAAGAGACCACAACCTAAACACCCAAGTGATAGGGATGAGAACATTCCTCCTCCTCAATCTTCTCCACTTGCTACTAAGACTAGACGAAATCGTTCTGCACGCGAACGTCGACGAAAGCGTCATCTTAGAGCTCACGCAGCTGCTTCTCAAACTTTGCAATCTCCAAAAACACCTTCAACAAGCATTATTCCATTTTCTCCAAAATCTCCTAAACATAAGATGCATGATGGTCTTGATCCTGTGCGAATTAAAGACCCTATTTTTATAAATCTTGATGATCCTATAGATGAAAATGTTATTCATGATGAAAATGTTACTCCTCTTGCTTCTGATAGTGAATATGAACTTGTTGATATTGATAACCATTTATCTAACGAATTTTCTAAAGCACTTATCCTAGCTCCTAGACAAGAACAACGTGGCTTGGAACATGAACATAGCCCTTGTTTGGACCTTGTGATAGCTCCATCCGCTGTGTTGGATGTTCCTCCTCTAGTGTGTTCCCTGCCTTCCCGAAACATTGATCAGCAAGATCGGGGGGTAGATGACGTGCTACACTAGTTACATTAGCATAGCAAATTCTCTCCTCCTCTCTTTTGTTACTTCTTCTATATGTTATTCTCATTCTTCTATTTGTTGTCCTTAGTGTTGTCTACTTGAGGACGATGCAAAGCATTGAGATCTCTTTTGGTCTCTCTCATGTTAACTCAAAAGACACATGTGTTCTCTTCTTCTAGGTGACCTTCCTTGATTGGGGAATGAAGAACAATTATGCATACATACATATGATATATATACATGACTTATCATACAGCATACTGACCCCGAGGAAAGCGAAGTCACCTCGTGCTTTGTGTTTTGTGTCTATTATCCTTGGGTTTATCTCACACTTGGGGGCTAAATCCTTGCAATAACGTGCTCCTTTCCTTTCTCATTTCTTATGTGTATCACTACGTTAAGACAATCACCCCCGTTGAGGCGTGTGCGATCGCTTTAACATAGGGGGGCATACACCCCGTCTATCCCTTCAAGATACTTGAAAATTTCTTCGCGAACTTAGCTTTGCCTTGAAAATTTTTGGTATTTCTCTTGCATGACTCATAGTGAGGGAACCTTACTACTGATAGTCATGGTTCTCTCTCATGATCTTCCCTTTTACTTTGTCAATCAAAGTCGTAAGATCCTTAGTCCACTGGGGGCTTGGTGTATCTTGCCTCCTTCACGTGGTGAAAGTTTTTCAATATTGTTTCCTTGTACCTTACCGGAAGTATGAGCATACATACTCCCGCTAAAGTGGGGGCTAAATGTAGCGTCCTAAAATTGTGACACTTGCAATTTTGACTACATTTCGGTCTTCACGATGGTGACGCAACACGAAACCTGAATGGAGACCCCGAAACCTATTTACGACACCAAAAACTGCATTTTCAAGCACCCTAGCCTGAACCTCCTTTGCACCTTGCTGTCCTGGGAGGTGGGACCAGAGCGCCCAATGCCCTGGTCCCCCAGGACCATGGCGCCTAGCGCCCTGGTCCCTGGCCCTATTTTGGGCCCGGTCTCCTATGGGACTTTGGGTCTTTTTGTTTGCAAATTGGAAATTATCTTTCCTGGTCGGCCTAAGGTCGGAAAAATCAGTCTTTTAACCCTAATTGGCAAGTATATAAACTACATTTTCCTCTCTCATTTGGCATGATGAAAAAAGCATGGAAACTCTACTCAAGCATTCAAGCATTCAAGCATTCAAGCATTCTTTCAAGCAATTGATCATTCTAAGTCTCCATTCAAGGCTAAGTGTTGCATTCAAGACAAGGATTCAACCATTGAAGAGGAGATCACTTATCACATACAACATACAACATACAACATCTATACCTTCGCACATAAGGATACAAACATCCTTACAACAAGGTATTAGTACTTGTTTTACATTACAGACATTTACATTTACAACATTTCTCATTTCTTGGTTAATTCCAAAACCGGGGTTTGACCTAAAGGCAAACCCCTAATCCCTAACCCCCCAATCGTCTTCGCTTTTCTGTGTGTAGGTTGTAGGTACGTGGCTGAAATTGAAGATCTGGAATCCTTGTGCAGAGACGAACAGATCCCCCTTCGTTTCGCGGATTTTTTGGAGGACCGTGGCGCTCGGGCGCCATCGTCTCGACAACTTTTGCTCAAATTTGTAGGACAGCACCGTATCGACATTTTACTAATAATTCCAGGTCCGTAGCTTCATCCTATATCCCTAACTCAGTTTATAAGCGAATCTTTGTCACTTTCTATGCATTCCTAGCTTAATTCTCCTATGCACAATCTTTACAAAAGAGGGTAGCCTTGTTGTCTTAACCCTTGAAACTCATTTAGCATCCAATCTTGCATTGCGTGGGATTGGATCTTGTGGGTTTCAACCCCTCTTTTGAATGTAAAGTCTCCCAAGCGAAAACCATCAACCCTAGCAACCTCCCTTCTCTCTCCTTGGAGTTGGAAGAGGGGAGAGCAACTAGGGTTCGATCGATTTTCTGCTTTACACAAGTATTAGTTGGGGTTTGTAGATTGATTAGTGTTTTTTGTCTATTTTACATGTACAGCAACCATTGAGCTATGTGGATTTGTTGAATGCACTTGATTTGCCCGTGCATCAAGAGAGGGCGGAGGTATGTATCTCTACTTTTATTTATTGATTTCATGATTATATGCACGTGTACATGTGAATTTGTGATATATTATAATCGTATAATTTTTCCATACAGGAAATATCCATACCTATTTCATCAATGGCGAACCCTCCTCCGTGCACTGGAGAAGCATCTCAGGATCTGGCACACTTTTGTTTCATATGTAAAATTAATTGTTTTTAACCTGCAACACTTATCTTTATATTAATTGTATTTAATCTTTGAACATTTTTTGTATAGGTAATAGCAACTGTTTCTACATCGATGGTGAGCCATCCCAAGTCCATTGGAGAAGCATCTCAAGCACAGGTACATTATTGTTCTCTATATTATAGAGTTTAAGTGTTTTTGATATATTTATGTTAGTACATTGTATTAATTCTACATTTAATCTACAATAGACCCCTTCGCGGTACGACCATAACGTGGATCCATTTAAGTATGTCATAAAGAAAACTCCTAAGAGTGACAGAGAGGAGAGCGAAGACATTAGCTCCTAGATCAGCCGATGAGGTAATCTAAATTTGAATTACAAAGGAATTAAAGTTAAATGCATAGTTATGTTGTTAATTGTGAAGTATTTTCTACAAAAGAATTCTAACTTGACTTTTTAATTGTGGTTTTGCAGCCATCTACAGAGCCATGTACTGCATCGAAGAGGCTTGATTTTGATGATCCACCATAAGTTTAGGATCATATAGTGTTAGTTTTGGTTATAGAATGACCAATACATGTAGATATATTCTACATTTTTATTGTATATCGATTTGGACATGGCAAATGCCACATTTTTGTAATGCTTGTATTGATTTGGTAGACATGCCTTATATATATATATATATATATATATATATATATATATATATATATATATATATATATATATATATATATATATATATATATATATATATATATATATATATATATATATATTCGATCCAATAAATATGTACTGAGTTTATTATTTTGTATTCGTTGTGTTTTGTGGTTTTCCTTTTATAAATTTAAATTAATATTTGGATATTTAATCAACAATATGATTATAAACAACAAAAATATATGATATAAAACATTGCAATCGTGGAATATGATTTGATAAAATTTCTTAAATATTGAATTAACCCCACAAAACTCCTTGTATTCAGTTCTTCATTGTGTATTTGTTGTATTTGGTGGCTTCCCTTTTATAAATTTAAATGAATATTTGTATATGTAATCAACAATATGAATATAAACAACAAAAATCAACAATATGAATATAAACAACAATATGTGTTTGGTGCAAAAGCACCCTCACGCTCGCAATGGTCAAATTTTGTTTGTCGTGTGAACAAATTGATGTTGAGAGTGTGTCCGGGTGGGCAGGTTTACACTAGGAATGCCCCTGTCATGCATTTCAAAGAGTCGTAATGTCGAGAGTCATACCATACTGGTGCAATCTCTCAAGTCCCTTGAGTCCAAAAAATTTGTCAAAATTTGATGGACTGTTTCTTCAAATTTAGGACACATATGTTCAATCTATTTGAGCCTGTGGGGTCGTGTGAGGCTCCTCTATAATGGCATGTCTTATTTTTTGACGATTCGGAGTGATTTTCAATTGGTAAAATTTTTTTGCCTGCTCCAAAAACCATCAGTTGCATGTAATCCAAAGTTGGCAGATTGGATAGAATTTATTCGGTTCATCATGTGCACAAACCAACATCATGATCACATCTAGGTGGGTAGTTTTACACTATTCATGCCCCTTTCATGCATCACAAAGCACCGGAACGTCGAGAGTCATACCATACCGGTGCTATCTCTCAAGTGCCCTGAGTCCAAAAAATTGTCAAAATTTGACAGACTATTTCTTCAAATCTAGGACATATATGGTTGATCCATTTGAACCCATGGGATCATGTGAGACTTTTCTACAATGTTCTATCTCGGTTTTTGATGATTCGTAGCCATTTTCAATTGGTAGGATTTTTTTGCCTGCTGCAAAAACCATCAGTTGCATGCAATCAATACAAAGTTGGCAGATTGCCTAGAATTGATTTGGTTCATCATGTGCACAAACCAACATCGCAAGAGAATCCAGGTGGGAAGTTTTATGCTAGGCATTCCCCTGTCATACATCCCAAAGCACTGGAACGTCGATAGTCATACCCTACTAGTGTGATCTCTCAAGTGCCCTGAGTCCGAAAAATTGTCAAAATTTGATAGACTATTTCTTCAAATCTAGGACACATGTGGTCAAACCATTTGCACTTGTAGGATCATGTGAGGCTCCTCTATAATGACCTATCTCATTTTTTGATGACTCGTATCCATTTTCAATTGGTAGCATTTTTTTTGCCTGCTGCAAAAACTGTCAGTTGCATGCAATGCAAAGTTGCCAGATTGGCTAGAATTGATTTAGTTCCTCATGTCCACAAAGAAAAATCATGAGTGTGTTCAGGTGGGGAGGTTTACACTAGGCATGCCCCTATTGTGCATCCCAAAGCCCCGAAACATCGAGAGTCATACCATACCAGTGCGATCTCTCAAGTGCCCTGAGTCCAAAAAATTGTCAAAATTTGACAGACTATTTCTTCAAATTTAGGACACATATGGTCGATCCGTTTAAACCCATCGGGTCATGTGAGACTCCTCTACAATGGCCTATCTCAGTTTTTGACGAGTCGGAGCCATTTTCAATTGGTAGCATTTTTCGCCTACTACAAAAACTATCAATTGCATGCAATGTAAAGTTGTCAGATTGGCTAGAATTGATTATGTTCGTTGTGTGCACAAACCGAAGTCTCAAGTGCATCTGGGTGGGCATGTTTAAATTAGGCCTTCCCATTTCATGCATCCCAAAGTGTCGGAACATTGAGATTCATACCCTACTGGTGTGATCTCTCAAGTGCCTTGTGTCCAAAAAATTGTCAAAATTTTATGGACTGTTTTTTCAAATCCAAGACATATATAGTCAATCCCTTTAAACTCATGCAGTCGCATAAGGCTCCTCTATAATGGAATGTCTCATTTTTTGATGAGTTGGAGCCATTTTCAATTGGTAGCATTTTTTTTCCTGCTGCAAAAATCGTGGATTGCTTGCAATCCAAAGTTGTCAGATTGGCTAGAATTGATTCGGTTCATTGTGTGCACAAATCGACGTCATGAGCATGTCCGGGTGGGAAATTTTACACTAGGAATTCCCCTGTCGTGCATCCCAAAGAACCGAAACATCGAGAGTCATACCCTACCGATGCAATGTAGAAGTTGTTTGACAACTTTTTTGACAATTTTTCTGACAACAATGACATTTTTTGCTCAAATTGTATCTAGTCTCAATCTATGACCCCTATGACCCGATAATGACTCAAATAATTCTCCATGATTATACAAGAATCAAGAATGTTCATGATTGACCAAGGACACATCACATATACTCAAAACATAGTCACAAAACATTGACACACAAAATAGTCAAAAAACATTGTCACATATTATTCAAAAATTTGTCACTAAATATGGTCAAATCATCTCTTGGCTATTTTATTATACAAACAAATGTCTTACAAATCATCTCATGGGATTTTATACAAAATTTGGCATTATAATATGTGCGATTCAACTCATCGTCATTTTAATATACAAATCATCTCATGGGATTTTATACAAAATTTGGCATTACAATATGTGCGATTCATCTCATCGCCATTTTAATATACAAAATTTGGCATGTACATGTGTACAAATAAGCTCATTTCTATTTAAGTATACAAAATTATGCCCCTAAACATGTAAAAATCAGCTCAAGGGCATTTATATATACAAAAAATGAATATAGAACAATTTGTTGACAATTTATACAAAATTCTCAAAATCATTCTACTCTGAACTGTAGAATCAATCAAGTGAGCCTTTAGGATCGGCTCTAACCTGTATTGTGTCAACTATTACCTCATGGTTAGATTCACAAACTTTCCATAAAATCTTGTTATGAGGTCTACCACGATACTTCATCAAATGAATATTTGTTGCAACAACAAGGTTAGAGATATGAAGAATATGTCTATGTGTTTCAATGTCCTCGAACAACCAAACATCATAATTATTGATAGGGTATCTCCGAAGCCATGTTCCTGTCATGACAATAGACCCTATTAGGTACTCTATACCCTCTCCATCGATGATTATGGTTGTCAATTTTATTTTAGGCTCAACACAATGACACAAATAGTAATTTGTTCCTTCTTCATTGTTCTCTTCTGCAACAATTGCATACACATGACCTGCATTTTATAAAGTGTTAATTAATACCAAAAATAAAGTATTATGTACAGCAAAATCAACCAAAAAGAATAGTTGCAAAAAAATGAACTCAAAAAATCACTTGAATCCACTAGGTCGGATACATGGTCAAAATCCACTGATGTCTCCATTTGGCTCAATTGTAGTGCTTTGAGAAATTGATATGAATCAATGAGAACCAATAGTCTACAAGACCATTTGTCAACTCACTCTTGTGATTCACTTTCTTCCCACAAACAATACATGCATGAAGAGAAAAAACATACCATCTGTCTCGTATAAATTACCAATGAACTTGAATTTGAACTCATAAATGAGTGCATGTCACTCAATCCTACAATTGTACAACAATATAGATAGTTTTCAATGTTAGATTCAGTGATCAACCAAAAATATCTACGAACCATTGACCTACCTGGATTACCTGGACCCATTGTAGACTTACACCATTGGACAATTGTTTCTGCATCTATCAACTCAGTACCACCTTCGTACTTCAATTCTTCCCTAGCTAGGACTCTTTTCACACATGCTCCTGCACCATCGTGCTCTCCCTTACCATGTCCAGCCTCAGTGAAATTCCAAAAATATGTTACACCTCTTGTCATATGCATCCTTGTGAACCAATAAAACATACTTGCATTCTTGAATTATGCGATGCAATTATTTGACCATATTAAGTGTTGGTTGTATCATATGTTCCTTTCCTTTAAACTATCATAGAAAACTTTAAAACATCCGTGTACAAACTTTGATGAATGAGTACGATCATCACTTATGTAGAAGTGATACTCTGATGAAAAATAGAAACTTGTGTAGAGTGATAATACATGGATTGCACTTGATTTTGAGGTTGTAGTGTATAATTTTCAGTGAAATCAATGATAGAGACAATGGTGCCAAGAGAAAATATGTCCTTACATAACTTGAATTGCTCATCTAACCATCGAGCTCTATGTGTATGCATTAAGTACTCATAAACTAGTTTCTCTTGAAACATTTTCATAAATAAAGCTACACATATATCTTTTTACAATAGCTCACATCTCTTCAAATCTTTTCCATATTTAACTCCATATGTGACTATCTTGTATTTTCCAAAAGAAACTAGTTTCGTACCAATTTCATGTGTGCTCTCTAAATGTACGCATCTTGGTAAATGTTGTAAACCACCACATATAGAACAAGAACCTTCCAAACAAGGCATCTTATAATAAATGCAACCATCATGTCTATTACATGGCACACTTGAAATAAATTATCTTACGGACTTAGGAGGTGCTTGTATATTACATTCCTACAAAACATCGTTAGTGTGCAAAGGAGAACAAATATGACAAAAAATATCATAATGCGTGGAAAATTCAATATGCATCCTACAATAGCATGTGGTGTGTACATGATTAATCTTAATATAAAAAGGTTTTCTCATTTCAAAAAATCTTTGAGAAATTCTTATTTTAGGAAAATTTTGAAGGAACCTTTCATAAAATTTAGTTTGAGTCATATCCAAATAGTGCTTGGCATGTGGCTCTTGATTTGTAGACCCAATTCACCTTCTAACAACATCTCTTTGGTTGGGCGAAATTCTTGTGTTGTCATGCCAAAATTTTCAATTAATGTTTTTAGTGCATCAACAACAACCTTGTCTTTGCATGGTAGTCTACCCGAGAATGCCCAAAGAGAATTATTATTAGGTTCCTCTATTTTTTCCTGCCTCTTTAATGCTTTACTTAATGTTGTTCTACTAATGTTTAATGACTTACTTGTTTTGCTTATCAAACGATCTTTTTTTATTTTCTTGCTCATTATGGTTGATGTAATGACACGTTGAGTAGCATTAGAATCTTTAGTACGTGATTTTGAACCAATAGCTTGATATGCATCGAATAGATTTCTCACAATAGTGCTTTCACTATTACTTTCAGATGATCTTAGGCCTAGAATTTTCATTGTCTCTCTAAAATTCAAAATTTTAATCATTTGAACAATTAATTGACATCTTGCTATTTGATTTAATTTTTTAAAATAGTTTTGCCATATTCTTTTAATCATTCTCCTACAAGTTCGTTATTTCATTTTATTGGGCATTGGCTTCAATATATTCTCATCAATGTCAATTAGATACTTTGGTTTCCTATGAATGATTCTAGGAGGTGTTAATATCAGTGCATTATGTACATTCAATTCATCAAGTAGAGAAGGTGTAATATGTTCATAATTTAATTGATTATTCAATGCGGTATCTTCTTCAATTGCATTAGGTTCATATGGTAAATCAAATTTCTCTTCTTCAATTTTATTACGTGCATTATATTCGTTTGGCAAATCGAATTGAGATGTTGAGGATTACATACCTTCTTCTCCCATTGTTCTTATGTCACATAATTTCTTCATACATTGCCTTTGTCTTTCCTTTTGAGCCTCTCATTGTTCCATCGTTCCTCGCTTGTTCTTTCCCATGGTTGATATTGGTTGTCCTAAATAGAATCATATTACATATATATGTAAACAAAAGTTCATAAACAAACAAATAACCATAAATATGAATCTTATCACTATTTTTTGGAATCAAACTATTAAAAAATCACAATACTATGGACAAAAAATAATAACAACAATTCAATCATTTCAAATCTTGCAAAAACAAAAAATTCACTTGCTTCTATGTATAAAACAGTGATAGAAGTGCAGACAAAGTTCCAGTGGGGCCTTCAACGACCTCAAAAACTTCTTTTGAAGTCGTTGAGGCTCTTGGACAACTAAAAATATGTCTATAAACCGCGTACGTTCTACACTAATAATCATGTATGCGTTGTTAGTTCATAAAATGTTGACAAGCCCAACGATATTCTTTTTTCCCATTTTGGACTAATAAGTAGTGCATGCACGCTCCTAAGCCTAAAAAATATTGTCGTAGGGTAGTGAATAATGGGTTCAGTACCTCGTACGTGCTTACAAGTAATATGTACCATGTACGCACTCCTTTTCTTTAAAAAAGTTATGGTATGGCAGTGAACTAATAGTTTACGTACCCCATACACGCTATTGGTAGTAGAAAATATGTGCATGAAAAGGGAGGGAGAGAGAGAGAGAGAGAGAGAGGGAGAGAGAGAGAGAGAGAGAGAGAGAGAGAGAGAGAGAGAGAGAGAGAGAGAGAGGAGGGTGGGAGAGAGAGAGAGAGAGAGAGGGAGGGAAGGTAGAGAGGGAGAGAGGTATAGGGAGGGAGAGAGGGAGAGAAGAGGAGGAGGGTGGGAGAGAAGGGGTATGGAGGAAGGGAGAGACAGACAGACGGACAGACAGGCAGACAGACAGAGGGGGGCGAGAGTCGGGGGGAGGGAGAGAGGATGGGGGAGGAAGGGAAGGAGGGAGGGAGATAGGGAGAGAAGAGGGGTGAGGGTGGGAGAGAAGAAGGGGTATGGAGGAAGGCAGAGAGAGAGTAGGGGGGAGGGAGGGAGAGGATAGGGGGGAGGGAGAGGGAGAGAGAGGGAGAGAGAGGGAGAGGGAGAGGGAGAGAGAGAGGGAAGGAGGGAGAGGGAGAGAGAGAGGGAAGGAGGGAGAGGGAGAGATAGGGATAGAGAGAGAGGGGGTAGGGAAGGTAGAGAGAGGGAGAGAGGTAGAGGGAGGGAGAGAAGGGGGGGAGGGAAGGAGGGAGAGGGAGAGAGAAAGGACACTGGACACCATATGACTGATTTTGATTGTGACTATAGGAATTATAGAAGAAGAGAAAAAGGGAGGGAGAGAAAAAGAGAAAGAGGGATTGGGTATGGAGGAAGGGAGAGAGAGAGAGAGAGAGAGAGAGAGAGAGAGAGTCCAGGACACAATATAATCCCTAACAACATCTAAGGGGTCATAGGCTGTCCTAAGGGGTCATATGACACTATATTATCCCTTAGCACAGCATAGGACCTATAATGACACCAAATGGTGTCCTAAGGGGTCATAGAATACCATAGGACCCTTTAGAACACCATATGGTGTTGTTATGGGTCATTGGTGTCTTGAGAGGTCTTAAGGGGTCATAGGACACCATATGAGCTCTTAGGAAACAATACGACCTCTAATGACACCTAAGGGGTCATATGGTGGGCTAATAAAATGATATATTAAATTTAAAGTTATGAAAAGAACATCATACAATGAGACTCCAAGCGAACAAACAACGAGGCTTTGCTAAAAAGCAAGTGTAAGAGCTTGACCTAACCCTAAGAGTACTGCCTAAGCTCTAAAACATATGATGCTATTAAATTTGCAAGGTTATAAGACTGATCTCGATTGTGACTATAGGAATTACACACTTGATTTCTTTCATGGGTATGTACCATTCCAAGCTCTTTGAGAAGTGATGATCATCATATATTACCACTAACATGCATACAACAAACTTTAATTTTTTTAGGTGACAGGCATTGTGTAACAACATGGGAACTCTTGCATACCCACCACTATCATTTTCCAGGACATCATCTGTGTTACTCTCCCTCTTTCTCTTCCTACATGTTGTTTCCTTCCGAAAACCATATTGCAGGTACTATGACTCATGATGTTTCCTTTTTGATACTATTTTCCACATCTGCTCTGCTCATTAAAAACACATTCAAGAAGAATATTGCCACAAGTTTCCTTGATTGTCATGGTAATACACCTGTGGTTCAATTTCAAACCTTATTCCTCCTATTCAATATACACACACAAATACATCAGTCATCGAGAGTCCAAGTGAACAAACAACAAGGCTTCACTAAAAAGAAAGTGTAAGAGCTTCACCTAACCCTAAGAGTACTATCTAAGTTCTAAAACATATGATGTTATTAAATTTGCAAGGTTATAAGACTAATCTCGATTGTGACTATAGGAATTACACACTTGATTTCTTTCATGGGTATGTACCATTCCAAGTTGTTTGACAAGTGATGATCATCATATACTACCACTGCCATCCATACAACAAACTTCAATTTCTTTAGGTGACAGGCATTGTGTAACAACATGGGAACACTCACATACCCACCACTATCATTCTACAGGACGTCATCTCTGTTACTCTCCCTCTTTCTCTTCCTACCTATTGTTTCCTTTTGAAAAACATACTGCAGGTACTCTGACAGATCATGTTGCTTTGTTGACACTATTTTCCACATTCGTTATGCTCATTAAAAACACATTCGAGAAGAATATTGCTGCAGGTTTCCTTGTTTGTCATGGTAATACACCTGTGGTTCAATTTCAAACTCTATTCCTCCTATTCAATATACACACAAATCCATCAGTCATCGAGACTCCAAGAAAACAAACAATGAGGCTTCTCTAAAGAGAAAGTGTAAGAGCTTGACCTAAGCCTAAAAGTACTGCCTAAGTTCTAAAACATATGATGCTATTAAATTTGCAAGGTTATATGATTGATCTTGATTGTGAGTATATGAATTACACAATTGATTTCTTTCATGGGTATGTACCGTTACAAGCTCTTTGACAAGTGTTGATCATCATATACTACCATTGCCATGCATACAACAAACTTTAATTTCTTTAGGTGATAGGCGTTGTGTAACAACATGGGAACTCTCGCCTACTCACCACTATCATTATGTAGGACATCATCTGTGTTACTCTCCCTCTTTCTCTTCCTAGCTGTTGTTTCCTTCTGAAAAACATATTGTAGGTACTCTGACTCATCATGTTGCTTTGTTGACACTATTTTCCACATCTTCTCTGCTCATTAAAAACACATTCAATAATAATATTGCTGTAGGTTTCCTTGTTTGTCATGGTAATACACCCATGGTTCAATTTCAAACCCTATTCCTCCTATTCAATATACACAGACAAATTCGTCCATCAATTTTCTAAGGTGAGCATACATGATAAAAATCAAAGAGGAAGTTGTAGAAAAGAAATAAACTCACATACTTCTATAGAAGTTCAGACACAGTTGCAATGGGGTATGGAGGGAGGGAGGGAGAGAAGAAGAGAAAGAGGGATAGGGTATGGAGAAAGGGAGAAGGAGAGAGAGCGAGAGAGAGATAGATAAGGTATGGAGGAAGGGATAATGGGAGAGAGGGATGGATGGGGTATGGAGGAAGGGAGAAGGGGAGAGAGTGAGGGATAGAGAGGGGGATTGGGTATGGGGAGAGAGAGAGAGAGAGAGAGAGAGAGAGAGAGCTTGTATGCATTTGAGATGGGGAGATAATACACTTACATGTGTATCTATATGTTTAATATATTATATATATACATATATATTATATATTATATATATATACAATTATATATACAATATCATATTATACACATGATATATTACATATATTATATATATACATATATTATATATTATATATATTACATGTATATACACATATTATATATAGAATATCATATTATACAATAGTGCGTATGCGCTGCTTACACCATAAGTACCCCGTATGCACTTTTGACTGTTTAAGCTTGGAAATAGGCCTGGATGACAAAGCTACGGTTTGGAAGTTTGATTTCCCTCCATTTCTCTCATTTTTGGCATGTTTTATTTTATCAGCATGGTCTATCGAAGGGCATTTTTTGGCGTGTTTTATTTTATCAGCATGGTTTTAGAAAAAAATCAAGGTCATTTTTTCGTGCGCGAAGGATTTGACCTCCTTAATCTTATCCAATTTTGAAAACATTTAGTAGTTTTGAAGCTAGATTTAGGGTACTACAATATTTTTTCTTTGATTATCTTCATATCTTGAGTGGATGACTTTCAAATTTTGCCTCCAAGTTTAGGCTCACCTGATTTCAGAAAAAAAAAAAAAAAAGTGTCCACTTATAGCATCTTTGTGCACTTACCCAATACCTATTATCTACTACTTTTCCCTATGTAATATCATGTTCAACTCACATTTCTAACTTTCATAAGTGTTTTTTTGCACCGTGAGCCTATATCTATTATGGAAATATTCTTATAATTAATCGTATTAAACAAAATTAAAAGTATGAAGATAACATCTACTATGTACTCTTTTTTCACATGTTTTGTTTTACCATGGAGCTAAGTTTGTCAAAGAAATATTCTTACTTTGAATCATACTACAAAAAAATAAAAAATAGAAATTAGAATGATAATAGTTATTACCTATTTTTTGCATAAGATTTTTCTTTTCCGTAAGACCAAAATTGTCATGTTTTTTAAAATATCCTTACCTAGTATCAATAATTTTGAATTCCCTTTCAAATTTCAATGAAAGAAAAAATAACACCTCAATAAAAAAATTTGTCGTCCATAGAATTTAAGTATTCATATAATTTGTGATGTGTGAAAGAAAAACAACTTTTCTTGGACTTCCTATCAATCCCATGAAATCACATGTATGCAAATTGATAAAAAATAACAAATATGTTGCACGAACTAAAAAATTAATTCTATTTTAAAATAGAATTCCATAAGATCGGGACTAAGATAATACTGACATGTTTTGACACACATTTACCTAGTACCAATTATTTTGTTTTGTCTTATAAATTCAATGAAAAGAGGAACATTGCATGCACAAAATTAAAAGTGGAGTGACAATACCTATTGTAGACACCTAAAATTGTCATGTCGAATTAAATAAATATTTTATTTATTTAATTATCTTAGCCTAATTCTTCTATTAATTGAATGAATTTTTATTGATTTAATTAATTCACTTATCCTCTTCTAGCCTTATTTCTCATTTAAATAAATACATTTATTTATTTAAATTATCCTTTTTCCTAAACTAAATAAATACTTTTATTTATTTAATTGATCCCACTTCTTCTATTAATTAAATGAATCTTTATTTATTTAATTAATTCATTAGCCTTTTCCACCTATTACACATGTCATTCATCTCTTAATTCCTACACTACCTACCCTCTTATTATTTTCTTATTTTCTCTATCTACCCTCTAATCATAGCCGACCATTTATCTTTTACACTTCTCAATCTTATCGCTCCATTTCTTATAGTTCCTTCTATATAAGGAGATTCTTCCTTCATTATCAACCCTGATCAGTTGACTACTCGACTACTCTACACTTTTGAACTTTCATATGCGATCAAGCCTACTTGGAACCACATTTCCGTTCTTTATTGAGCTCTTGTGCACACATAAAATCCAAGAGAAAATATATCAAGAAAGATCAATGGAGATAGGAAGAATGGAGATCTAAACCCTATTGGACATGTGATTGTATAATCTTTGTGATTTCATTTGATTTGCATGTCTTAGGTAATCTTCATATGTTATGGTGGATCTTTGTTGTTGTTAGGCTAGGGTTTTGTGGTTAAATTCATTTAGCCTTTCAATATTGTTTTATCCATTTTCACCATAAACATTTTGGCACCCCTCGCAGGACATGGATTTTTGTTAGGTCTATGTTTTTTGTAGGTTTTCCTAACCATATATTGCTGTTTTGTAAAACAATTTGGAGTATAACCTTGTGTATCTAGGGTTTTGGACACAAAATCAAGATCTTGGAGAGATTTGATCCGATCTCACTAAAAGCTTGTAATTTTTGCATAATTTTTTTTTTTCAGGTTGAAGACAGTATCAAGAGCTCTCAATCCAAAATTCATAATTTGTGGAGCACATTTTCATTTTCTATGAATTTTTTATGATTTTTCATAAAAAATTAATTTTGAGAGCAAATGAGAGAATTTTTTTGGATTTTCTTACTTTTTTGGAAATCTCTCATAATTATACATAGGATTTTTTCTTTATGATTTTAAATTTGATTCAAAATCATTCCTTAAAAATTGGATCTTTGAAAATTAGGGTTTTGTATTATTTTGCTCATATCTCACAAACTACTTGCATTTTTTGGAGGATTTTTTTATACAGGTGTGGAAGACCATCAAGAGTATCCAGTAACAATTTCAAATTTGTTGGATCAATTTTACATTTTATATTAATTTTTTATGATTTTTCATTAAAAAATTAATTTTTGGAGCAAAGTAGCAAAATTTTTGGATTTTCTTACATTTCTAGAAATTTATTGAAATTTTACAAGTGGTCTTTTTTAATGATTAATTAGATCTTTGAATTGGTTAAAAAAATGTATTGTTGAAGGCCCCTATTTCACAAAGTCTTTTTGGATCTAAAATCTACCTAACTTGTGTGCTTGCACGAAGGGGTAATCATTTGAAACAACCCAAACTACTAACAAATATTTGTTGCAAGACCTCAACAAGGATTGTGTGCCTTGCTTTCATAGATTATCAAACACTTCAATTGGTGCACTGAAATCGAACCAGTGTCTTTTGTGTCTTGGGCAATATGCTCTTTTTGTTTAATCTTTAGAGGGCCTGTCTCCCCGTGTGGTCACTAGGACTACTAGTGAGGAAAGAACGACCCAAGTGGTAGCGAGGAAAAGCCATCCTCTTCTGAACCACTATAAAAAACTGTATCCATGGTGAAATCCATGGGTAACGTATGCTGATTAGTTCATACTGACACTATGTCTCCCCATAAACTCGTTTGATCAAATTTATTTGATTAGTTGTAGGTCGTAACCCCTATCGGCTGGGAGCCTTCTATATTTATAGAGTTGAAAGTGTCGCATGTATGGCCACACGAGAAGATGCCCTTGCTAGCACCTTTTTGTTTTAGAAAGCCAAAATCCTTCTAGTTGTTGGGGCAGGAGGTCGGACCTTTGGAGCGGCCCACACACATATGGTTCTTAGTAGGGATACAAAGTTCGCCACAGAGAGTTTTCATGGGGACTTATGCTTGGCTACCTAGGAGAAGTGTGTCTCGAGGGTGGAGCCAGTGGGGTCAAGCATCTAAGTATTCGCTCTGAATAGTGTAGCTTCAGGGAAAACCCCATGTGGGATCAACAACTATTGTCTTGGCCAGCCATAGGAATTGTACTTGTCTTCTTTTGAACATTCAAACATTCAAGATCAAACACAAAAACATTGTCTTTTATGTCTTCAAGTGTATGCAAAACATTTTTACATCAAACAACACACTTTTCTTTGAGTCATTTTGAGTCTAAACACTTGCAAACATTGAGTCCTCATCAACATTATGTCCTCTTGTCACGAAAAATAGTCAGAAATTTAGATTCAGTCACAACAAACAACTTCAAAAATTGGAAAAATTTACACTCCAATAAACAAGAGTAATCAGTTTCAGAATTCTTGAGCTTCCTAGGTTATCTCTCTGGGTTTTCATCTAGCATTCAACCTATTTTTGGGTCTCACAAGGTCCATCATTTCTTTACACCTTACATTACTTTCACATTTGTCTATACTTGAGTCAAAAGGTCACTTGCTTGTCCTCATCTTACTTTGTCAGCACAATACATACAACAACATTTTGCTAAGTGGTTCCTCATCAAGGTCTATCACCTTTGGGTCTCATTTGGTCTTACTTAGAGTCAAGGTCAACTTACCTCATTAAGAGAAACTATCATCTCTTTGGAAGTCACACCTACTCTACTAGATACATACTTGGTCTTACACTTTGGACATTGCAAGTACACCTCAGATTCATTTACATTCCATCCAACTCTTGGTCCTCCATACTCTTTCCATTTTCATCTAGTCTTCCACATCTTGGTCAATACCTAGTTCATGGTTGAAACCCATTCCCAAAAATCTAGGAGAGAAGCTAAAGAGGCTCAAGAGTCCACAAACATGAGTGCCTATGAGTATGAAAATGATGTCTTTTTCAATTCTGATCATACTACATTACCTAACATGGATGCCTATAGAAACATTCCAAATGTTGAGAACATGGACACTACAAACAATAATGATACACACAATGACAATATGGACAACTTTTCTATACATTCAGTAGAAGTGGAAGACTCCATTATGGATCCCCATTTCAATAGATTGGTTGAGGAAATAATGAGGAGAGATAGACAATATTTCTTACAAGTGATGGCACAAAGTGGAGCCAACATGTCTCAAATAATGAAAAATAGACCTTTGCAACAACCTCACCTCAAAATGGATCAAAGGAGGCCTAATAGTGGAGGCAATAGAGGACCACATATGGTGCCTGAATCACCATCATCTTTGTTTCAAAAAATAGAGGTCCCATACACACATGGTCAAGCATATGATACTCACCTTTGCAGACCATTATGGAAGTCTTATGCAAAAAAATATACTCAATCACATGCCGATTCTAAGGACCAACCACCAAAGCAATTGGATATCCAAAGGCATGCTCAAACTTTGGACACAAGGAAACCCCGCATCAAATTTTGGGGCAACACACTAGAACAAACTCATGACATGCCTGTAGAGTATGGTATACATGGATAAAACAAATATTTCATTCCTCATCATGACTCTATACCAAGTGGTCCTTATACACAACATCACTATAGACCTCCTCCATATGAACATGTGTATAATCAATATCATCCATAAATGTAGCATGCTCCTCCTCCACCCGGTGGTTCAGGCATGGAGCATGGTCCAAGAGTCGGTCTCCACCTAAGAACAATTTGGAGCAGCAAATTAAATACTTACAAAAGAAAATGGAGGACATAAATACACCAAAGACAACTTACACAATGAGAGACATATGTCCCTATTCATTTGATAAAAGAATTCCAATGCCTCTATTTCCTACACACTTTGTGACACCTACGTTTGATAAGTGCAAAGGAAAAGGGGACCCTAAGGCATATATAAGATAGTTTTTCATAGCTTGCATTTTGGTAGCAGCAGAAGAGACATATTTGATGAGATTATTCCCACAGAGCTTAGGTGATCAAGCTATAGAATGGTTCTCCCAACTCCCACCTGGAATTAAGTCATGGGTGACTTAGCAGAGGCATTTATCCAACATTTCTCATACAACATAGAGACAGACATATCAGTCACTACTTTGTGCAACACCAAACAAAAGGATGGAAAATCTTTTTTATCATTTTTACAAAGATGGAGAAATCTAGCCAGTAGATGCTCTTTTGAAATTCTAAAAAACAAATGGTAGAGATGCTCACCAAAAATGTTAACAAAGACATTGGTTATGACTTAAGAAAAGCTTGTTTGTCCACCTTCAAAGACGTCATTGAAAAAGGCTTAGCAATAGAGAAGGTCCTAATTGAACAAGGCATCGTCAAGATATTCAAAGAAAACAAAGAATACTTTAAAGGAAAAGATAAGCCAAGATTTTGGAATAAAAACAAGAACACAATCAATGATGGTGTTGTTGATGCCAATACAGTATGACCCAACATAATTTTTTGGGATCAAGCTCTACAAACAATCAAGTGAATACTCAAAAAACTTCCAAATCATGAAGGAACTACACCCCATTGGGATAACCACTTGAGTCATCTTTCAAAACTCTAGTTGCAAACAAAATAATAACAATTCTAGATTTGCCTCCATATGAGCTAAAGGTCAAACCAAATTGGTGGAATGGCAATGAATACTGTGAATATCACAAAAGCAAGGGTCATAAAATAGGAAATTGTCATCGACTAAAGAACATCATACAATATCTTATTGATAGAGGTAACATTGAGATTGAAGGACACTCATCCAATCAAGAACATGAAATGTTTAAAGATCCATTCCCAAAATATGACAAGGGAAAAGCTAAAGCCATAGATGAGCAAACCAACTATACCAGAGCATCCTATAACTATGATTCAACTGTCAATCACATTTCAATGGACAATTATGTCTCTACCATTATTATCAAGTATAAAACACTTGAGAATTCTACCCAAAGACCCAAAATTGTCCTAAAAGGAATTGGATCTTCTTCTAAACCAACCTCTGAATGTAATGTTGCAACTTGTCGAGGTAAATTCACTTTGCAAGGTGCTTCAGTTGAAAACACCACTTCCTCATCAACCAAACGTGAGTATGACCTTATATAACCATTAGGGAAGACACCCGTGCTTATCTCCATCCTTGAGCTCTTACGCATATCCCCTACACATAAATCCATTCTTGAAAAACCTTTGAGAGACACTTCTGTCTCCACTGATCTGAATGTGGACCAGTTTCAAGCCATGGTGGGATACCTTTCCATTCCACACTCCCTTACATTCACAGAGGCTGATGACTCATGCATGAGCCAACCACATAATGCACCTTTACACATTGAAGCCTTCCTACACAAACATCGAATAAAACGAGTCCTGATAGATGGAGGATCTGGTCTCAATATATGTATTTTGAACACAATAATACAATTGGGGTATTTAGACAAAGCTGTGAATGCTACAAACAAAATTAGCATCAAGGCATATGATGATGAAGAGTGTTCATCCAAGGGCACAGTCATTTTATCTCTCAGAGTTGGGCCAGTTACAAAGGATGTGGTTTGTCAAGTCCTTGATTTAGATCTCACATACAATATACTTTTGGGACATCCATGGATTCATGAGATGAGCACAATCCCTTCTACATATCATCAATGTATCAAGTTTCCACACAATGGAGTTGAACTAATAGTTAATGGTGATCCTAATCCATTCATATATTGCAACAATCTATGACCTAGATCATAAATAACAATACCAGTCAATCGAGAAGCTATTCCTTCATTAACATATGTTGATCCCAAATCATTAAAACCTTCTACATCAAAGCAAGGAAAGCTAAAAGAAAATATCAAGATTAAAGACCTAGGATGTGGTGAGTATATGTTTCATGTTGATCAAATCCCACTATCTCCTAAGGTATTTAGTCAATAGGAACAATCTATAAATAATTTGCAAGGAATTGGGTGTGAACCACCTAGTGTTGTGGCTACTAATTCTGAATGCAAATCTCCTCTAGTGGTGCAAACATCTCTTGATATCAATAATCCTAAGAGTGGTTCCAACAAAGAATCTATTGAGAATATCGCCAACCCTCTTGAGAGCTCACGTAGCCTTACCATTTCATCCACTCATTCCTTTTCCACTCTGCTTCTAGACTTGGATCAACAAGAATCACAAAAGCCCTTACTAATCAGGGGTAAAAAATCAAGCTATGAAAAGAAAAATCTAAAAGCAAAAAATAAAGAGAATTCCTGTAGTCCAAATCAAAATGAAAAGCTATTGGACTCTACAAAATTCAAGGTCAAGGATAAAAATCCTATGAAAGAAAAAGAGCAAGAGATGATCTCCCCTACTATCAAAATAACTAGAGGAAAAAGTTCTACAATTTCAAGACAAAAAGAATACTTGTTGATCCTATGTCTTCATCATACTATCCTACTTTCACTTCTTTTCACAATCATAAGCCTTCATCACTCATCCACTTATTCCACACATCCTTTCCTTTCTGGCGATACAACATGGACCTTTAATGGAGCTTCCTCCAGGGACTTTTCTATCAGGGATGCTCAAGCTTCTTTAGGTGACACAAATATGGGCCTATGTAGTTCACACATTAGTAATTCTATCTCAGTTCATTCATCAAGGAAGACAGACACTCGAACAACATATCATTCAGTCAAGGAACAATACATCTACAATCATAAGGTAAAGCCTCACACATTTGAGGTCGATGACTTGGTTCTTAGAGAAAATCCTAAAAATCAGCAAGACAGAGAAAAGAAGGGAAATTTAAAACCAAATTGGCTTGGTCCTTATATCATCACAACAACCTATGGATCTGGGGCATATCAGCTCTCAACTCCAGATGGTGAACCTTTGGAGGATCCTATCAACAACATGCACCTTCACAGGTTTTACACATAGCTCTTCAACATATCCTAATTCAAAAATACAAAAATACAAAAAAAATTTTAAAAATGCAAAAAAAAATTAAAAATCATTACTTGGTGAAAACCTAGCAAACAGGTGCCTTGTGACACAAAAAAAAATTGGAAAACAGAAAAGCATTTTGTCCAATGGTGAAAACCACTTCGGTGGCGCCCTGAGCAAGTACCATGGTGAAAACCGGGACACTGGCGCCATGTGTTGAGACATTACTCCTCCCTCCTTCAAGATTCCATTTCATCCTTTCACTTTGCACACACTCACAGCCTATCCATCCACAATAAACTTACCCATTCCCATCATGGCTTGTCATTGATCTACCTAAGATTGGTTAGCCATTCATAATCCTTCCTTTTCACAACCTTTCCATCCCTAATAAACTTAGCCATTCCCATCATGGCTTGTTACTGATCTACCTAAGATTGGTTATCCATTCCTAATAAACCTTCCTTTTCAACCCTTTCCATCCATAATAAATCAGCTCCTATCTGTGGCTAAGGTAAATCCTACGTCTAGTGATGGGTGTGGAAATAAGAGCATCACACGTTCTGAGGAGTACAGTTTCTTCCAATTTCTTCAGTCTATCCATGCACAATCCACAATAAAATAGCATTTGCATCACAATCTGCAATAAAGTTTCATCTTCTCCGCAATAAAGTATCAGTTGAATGGATTCAGTCAGTTTTAGATGAGACACAAGCAACAATGGACTTTCAACAAATCAACTCTTTCAACAGACTCAGACAACATTATGGTTCAGTGCTATCTATCCTTTTGTGAAAGTAAACATTGTGACCACAATCAAATAGACTTATACAAGTGACAAGAGACACTAAACTTGAAGACTACAGTGGATGTTGGTGTCGAGTCTTGGTTTTCTTTTGATTTTTATCTTGTTGGTGACATGTATTTTATCTTTTCCAGGATGTCTCTGACTAGATATTTTATCTCCAGGATGTCTTTGACTAGAAAGGTGAGGATGGGGTATCGTCACCTATTTTTCTTTGTTGTTTGTGGATTGTCTCTTAATAATGCTATGACTTGTCCAAGGATATGAGGACACTATGAGTCTAGTATGAAGTGGGGCAATCTTTGTTTGTAATTGTCTTATCTCCATGCAAACGGGTAAAATGACTTTCTAGGTCGAACATATGCCTCAATTGTCATAACGTATTTTTCCATAATAAAGCTCAATGATGATAATGCAAAAGAAGCTCTTTTCACTTCCATATATTCTATCTTTTATCCTACTTTCTTGATAGACCTCTATCATCCTTGAGACTATGTAGCCCATTATCACAGGACTAAGTATAATGACACACCAAAAATATATGCATTTCATGTAGTTTGCACCTACATTACCACATATTAGTGTTTCATACATACATATAGATATCAAAATTGCATCACATCCTACACACAATAAATGTTAGCACATTTTACATTATCATCATGTAAATAGTTATTTGCATCGTCATATCCATCTACATTTCATACATTCACATTGGCATAACATATTAAAAACATAAAAGAACAAAAATATTGCATTTCATCATGTACATATTTGCATCCATATCATAGGCATCACATAGATACATGTATCACATAGAAACATCACATAGGTACACATGCATATAGCTACCGCAAGGATGAATCATCTCAAAATCATAAGTGTCATGATACAATGATATCAAAATCATATGGCTACAACATCACCCAAAGGTGTCTACATCATCATACAAAATGGTACAAAACTGATACATAGGGAGCCCTCTAAGGCTATGATGAACTCCCTCCCTCGAAGATGGCTGACCTCGACAGAGTCTAAGCCCTGGAAGGACCTGCCCCAAGATCATCTCTCCTATCCCCTCTATCTGGTGATGGTGGAGGACCCATAACCCCACCACTAGATGCCTATCTCTTGTCTCCCCCTCCAGTGGTCATCGCAGTCCGTGATGGTCTATGGAAGCTCCTCTCCCACTCCTCTGGTGATACCACTCCATAATATAGGTCTCTCTAGTAGCCAATCTCCTCCCCTGCCCACAGAACATAGGCATATCCAGCTCATGTGTCCCCTGCCGCCTATCTCCCTGCCCTCAGTGCTATCTCAGCCTCTGTATAGCATTGGATAGCCTGATCCCTCTCCCACTTAGTGTCCCTCAGTTGTCTCCTGAGTCTAGCCATATCCCTCTCCAGATCCTGGATCTCATCTACCTGTCCCTAGCAGATCTCCCTCAAGGATAGTAGCTCATCCTCCTCCTCTCCTCCCCCATCCCATAGCCAACCCTCGTGTCACCCTATCCAAATAAAGGAACCCACAGATCACTCCTACCAACATTGTTGGTAGTGCTAATCATGTCTGTGTCATTGTGTCCCATGCCACATCTCCAGCCATCATCTCCAGTCCCGGATCCTAGAACACTCATCTTAGTGCATCCCTGTCTCCCTCTTGATTGTAGGGTACTAACTCCCCATCGATCGGTATCCGCAATATCCTATATACATCCTCCAAGGTGAATGTCATCTCACCCATCGACAAATTAAAACTACAAGTCTCTGAGTGCCATCTCTGAGCCAGCGCAGTCAACAATCGTATGTTCATGTGAAACTCGGGCACATACAAAATATATTATAGGCCCATAGCCTGAACCGCTGCTCTCTCCTCGACAATCATCTCTGCTCACAAACTCTGAGTCGATGGGAATCTCTCACTTGGTTCTAGCATAGGTAGGTACTCCTGCAGTCAAGCAAATCAACTGTGTCAATCCTAGTGGCATTCCCTGTTCATCACAAAATGCTTCTTCTTATCCAAGTGCTTATGGCACTCTATCCTAGTGGCACTCCCTGTTCATCACAAAGTGTTGCTTTCCATCCTAGTGGTACTCACTGTTCATGACAAAGTACAATGTTTTGGCATTCCCTATTCATCACAAAGTGCCTTGTTCTATCCTATCCTAGGGCCTCTGCTTGAGTGTATCCTCTTGAGTAGTTTCCTAATTGGCAACGTATGTTCTATCACAGAATTGTCAATCTTAGCCCTATCTGCTATTATGATCTTCCCTAGAGGACCTGCTTGAGTTTATTCTCTCAACAGCTTATCCAATCGACAACATATGTTGATCACAAAACTATCGATTTGGCCTAGAAGACATAAACGTGCATTCATGACGCAGACACACCTTGAAGTTTTTACCCCGCTTGACATTTTCTAGAATACCTAGAGCTCATTTATTGCACTACCTAGCATTCATTTATGACAATAATTATTGCGACAAAGTACAAGGAGGTTTTGTGGTACTTACCGACTGTCCTGCATTTGCTGGCCTCTGAAATTGGCAAACACGATCGAATCTGTGCACCAATGCCATCGTTGTTGACTGCTCTCTTCTATCTCTACACTCCAATCTCTTGGATGTGTGGATGACAATGAGATGTGTTCCCTCGTAGTCTATCTTATAGACTACCATAGCCCTAGTCTCTTGAGTCAGTCTTCTTTATCCCGTGACTTTGTCACTCTATCCTATCTGGTCATTCCATTCTAGCCTTTCTTTCTTATTGAGAGATTATCTATGATCTTTTCAGACATTTTCACCCAATCTCTTGAGGGGGTATATCATTCCCATCTTGGGGCAACTTTGTATCAGTTCATATTATCTTCTTTGAAACAACGCGAGAAGTTGCATTGTCTCAAACAGGGGCAAAATGTAGACACCTAAAATTGTCATGCCTAATTAAATAAATATTTTATTTATTTAATTATCTTAGCCTAATTCTTCTATTAATTGAATACATTTTTATTTATTTAATTAATTCATTTATCCTGTTCTAGCCTTATTTCTCATTTAAATAAATACATTTATTTATTTAAATTATACTTTTTCCTAAATTAAATAAATATTTTTATTTATTTAATTGATCCCACTTCTTCTATTAAATGAATCTTTATTTATTTAATTAATTCGTTAGCCTTTTCCACCTAGGACGCATGTCATTCATCTCTTAATTCCTACACTACCTACCCTCTTATTATTTTCTTATTTTCTCTACCTACACTCTAATCATAGCCGGCCATTTGTCTTTTACACCTCTCAATCTTATCCCTCCATTTCTTATAGTGCCTTCTATATAAGGAGATGCTTCCTTCATTATCAACCCTGATCAGTTGACTACCCGACTACTCTATGCTTTCGAACTTTCATATGCGATCAAGCCTACTTGCAACCATATTTCCATTCTTTTTTGAGCTCTTGTATACACATAAAATCTGAGAGCAAATATATCAAACAAGATCAATGGAGATAGGAAGAATGGAGATCCAAACCCTATTGGACATGTGATGGTATAATCTTTGTGATTTCATTTGATTTACATTGTCTTAGGTAATCTTCATATGTTATGGTGGATCTTTGTTGTTGTTAGGCTAGGGTTTTGTGGTTGAATTCATTTAGCCTTTCAATATTGTTTTATCCATTTTCACCATAAACACCTACTACCTATTATTTTTCCATAATTTTTTCTATACCATAATATTAAATATATTCCGAAGATTATTATCATTAGTCAATAAAAAAAATTGAAAATGGAATGATAATACTTATTACCTATTTTTTCTATAAGTTTTTTTCGATAACATTAAAATTGATGTGTATTCTAGCATACCTTTAGCTACTATCAATAATTTTGCATTCTCTTTTAAATTTGAATGAAAGGAAAAGCATCAAGTCAACAAATAAATTTGTCACTCATAAAATATATTCATGTATTTGTGATGTGTGAACACAAAACAACTTTTCTTGGACTTTTATCAATCTCATGAAATTACATGAACACAAATTAATAAAAGGAATGAAATTGTCATGTATCCTAGCAAACCTTAATCTAGTATAAATAATTATATTTTCTCTTGTAAATTTAAATAAAATGGAAAACATCACATCAACAAAGAAATATGTTACCGAGAGAAAAATATTAATATATTTATAATTTGTGAACACAAAATAAATTTTCTTGGACTTTTATCAATCACATGAAATCACCTGCATGGTTTATAAGGCACAAAACTTGATGAATGTTTTACAAATGGGGTTTCAAGCTAAGTGGGTTTAACCTTGGAGGGAATTTTGTTGTTAAGCATGCTTGAGTTGGAGTAGTATTGGGATGGGTGACCTCCCAGGAAGTCCCAATGCTTCACCCCTATGAGAATCACTTAGATGCAATGAGTGCTAAGTGGACCATTCATTCTCATGAGAGATAGGTTCTTGTGAACCACTACTCATGAAACATAAGTCAATGAGTTTGACTCAAAAACTACACAGTTGAACCTTGATAGCAATACCATAATCTTATAAATTCCAAACACAAATTACTAGAACTAATGAAAAAGTTACACAAATTAAAGAAATAATTACATTTTAGGATACAATTATAAATACCAATCCATTTTTAAATAATAGCATGAGAATCAAGAAGAATAAAACTAAAATATTACTAATTAAAAACTATTTACAACTTTTTAATATAAATAAAATATTAAATTACTACTAACGTTTAGCTACTCAATAAATTATGTTTGAAGAAAGTGAAAATATTCTTATGCTTAACCATACTAAACATAATTAAAAGCAGAGTGATAATACATACTACCTACTATTTTTTCCAAGGTAATATCATGTAAAACTTACATTATTTACATCTATACAAGGGTTTTTTTGTGTGGGGTTAAGTTTGTTGTTGAAATATTCTTATGATTAATCATATTAAATGCAATAAAAATATATTGATAATACCTATTATATACTCGTTTTCCCAAGGTAATGTCATGTCCAATTCACATTTCTGACGTTTGTAGATGAACATAGATTCCATAAGATATTGGAAATGTTCTTATCATTTAATCATACTAAAAAAGTTAAAGTAGAATATTAATACCTACTATCTACTCTTTTTCCTTAGGTAATATCATGTCCAAATCACATTTATATCTAGATAGACACATGGGTTTCACAAGATTTATTTGTATGAGAGTTTGCCAAGGATTTTGTTTTGCACTGGTCTAGCAATTTCTAGCCCCACCATATTTTAACCAGCTTAAATTTTGATGCCTTAAAAGTAGGGGCTCTATTTTTTAAGAAAAGATTACAAATAATCTCCTAGCAAAAAAAAATAATTTTTCCATGAGACCACCTATTCCTTAAAAATAGAGCTTAAGCCCCCTCCATTAAACCCCTCCTTAAATTTATTGTTAAAATATTCTTACGATTAATAAAACTATAATATCGAATGCCTACTTAACTTTTTACCCTTGGTAATGTCATGTCCAACTCGCTATCTTGATGTGTAGACAGTAACACAAATTCCACGAGATTGAAACATTTACCTACTTATCAATAATTCTATTGGTTTTTCCTGTAAATTTTAATGAAAGGGGAAACACCGCATCAACATAGAAATTTGTGGTCTTCTCACAGGAAAGTGAAGTTACAACAAAAAATAAATAAATTTGTCTTGTTTACAGAAAATCGCCCAGGCATTTCAGTACAAACCCTTCCCCGTTCCTTCCCACCTTAGCTGTTCCCTGCATTATTTCTACCTATTTTCTAGCACATTGATATAATTGACAGCTATATTTCAGGAGTGAATCAATTTTGTTGTCGACGTGTCAATTGAGACCTTTGTCTATTCAGATATCAAAAATGAAAATTTTATCAAAAAGAGTTAATAAAAAAAACATCTTGTCCCACAAGTCAAATTTCAGAACTTAAACAGAATTTATTAGTAATTTTTTATGAAATATATATTTTTGCAAAATTTGTTTATTTATACTTGTCAATTAAATGTATAGGTGTTGTATAAAGTTTTAGATTTTTAAAAGTACTTATTAGGTTTTATTGTAATAAGAATTATTAAGCTATGGATTAGTGGGATTTGAACATTGATGGCAGAAACAACAACACAACAACTTAACCATCATAACATGCCACTATTGACATTTTGCAATAAGAATTATCCTAATTGATAATTTATTGTATTTTTAAAAAAATAAAAAATTATAATTTATTTATAAATTTTAATTAAATCTATTATTTTGATTGGTATTTTAATTAAATCTATTATAATTATTTAAATTTGTAAAATATTTTTTAAGTTTTTATTTTTATTCATAGATTTATTTATTATAATTGAAATAAATAAAAATAAGTAAATTATATCATTTAAACTCAAATAACATTTATCGATGATAAGAATTCTCTTATTCTCAACTTAATAATGACACAATCAAATTAAAAATACATAATAGATAAATAAATCAAAATTTTAAAAATGTAGTCAATAGTAGATAATTAAATTCTAGGGTCTTACAATACCTAGAATATAAAACTATAAGGAGAACATATAAATTAAAAAACTGAATATTGTAGATTGTTCATCACGACATTCATTACTTTTTTTACAAATGTAGATATAATAAATAATGTAATGAACATAATATTAATACAACAATATTAATAAAATCTTACTAACTCTTGATATTTATAAAATGTTATTAACTTGGGCCAAAACTCAACTCCACAATCCAAAATATAATATTCATATTAATAAAATAAGTCTTGCACATATATAGATCTACAATAATTTAAAAACGTGACAATATTGGCTTCAATTATACATGGGATTATTTTAAAGAGAATGATAATAAAACTAGATCATTTTTTAAAAGATAACAGATGAAAATATGCATTACCAAGTCGAAAGAATACATTATCCTAAAAAAAATCGCAAACCATGGAAAATCTATACCTTGATTATCTTGGGAAAGATGGAAATCACAATTAGCAAAGAAATGAATTTAAGTTAAATCGATGGAGTTACCTATTGTTATACTCTAGTTCTTAGTATTTCTATGTATACACATTTTTTCATATGATATTCTTTATATATATTTATAGTACTCTCTAACTATTTGTTCTTTTTTAAATTTTTTTAGGAAATTTAAATTTCCTCATTTTAAAATTTTTTTTATCATTTTCTTAAAACACTCAATGTCTATCTTTTTCCTTTATGCCCATTTTAACTTTATCAAATAAAATTCTTATACATATATTAAATCAATCATACAAACTTCTTTAAATCAAATTGAAATTAGAAGACCCCAACTATATAAGTGGAGATTAGTATAGGGGATTGTTGAACGATATCATGTCTATAGGTACAAGGGAGTATAAGGCTCCAAAAACCATACTCCAAAAAACATACTGGATACATTCATATACATGTTTAAGTTCATAAATGAATATTCCATTAATTAATTTAAAATGATGCCATAAAATTTAAATGCACCAATAATGCAATTATGATCTCTTAAAATCATGTCATTTCATAAGTAAAAGCTATATTTGTTGATGAATTTCAAACACAATCCTTCTCAAAACTTTCAATTGTTCATCTCTTGAAACAACTTTGATTATCCATTTAGCAGATAAACATAGCCCTTGAGTCCTAGGATCCAAGAGTCCAAGCCTACCTCTATGTTTTGGTTGAATACAATGGAGCCATGATGAAGATTTGAAACCCATTTTACCATCCCAATTAGTCCACAAAAACTTCCGAATGATTTTATTAAGGTCCTCATAACCTTTTTTAGAAGGCATCCAAAAAGAGGAATAATAAACACGAGAGGCTAAAAAATATTTGAATAACAACTTGAATTTTACTAGCTAAACAGAGATACCTACTGCCCCAATTAAAGATTTTGCTCTTCAATTTTTGGAGAAACCAATTCCACATATCATTCAAGGTAAAACTTGAAGAAATAATTACATTTTAAGATAGAAAGATAAATACCAATCTTTTTTTAAATATATCATGAGAATTAACAAGAATAAAAATAACATTTTATTAAAAAAAATGATTTTACTAACTAAAAATTATTTACAACTTTTTAATATAAATAA
The DNA here is from genome assembly GCF_030272615.1 of Cryptomeria japonica. Lineage (NCBI taxonomy): Eukaryota > Viridiplantae > Streptophyta > Pinopsida > Cupressales > Cupressaceae > Cryptomeria > Cryptomeria japonica. Next base: position 881,122,088 of record NC_081409.1, on the reverse strand, counting down.
ATTTGTACTGATTTTTAGTAGGTGAATAAATTATGTTTGAATAAAGTGAAAATAATTTTACATTAATCATATTAAACAAAATCAAAAGTAGAATGATAATATCTACTACCTACTCTTTTTTCCTTAGGTATTATCATGTGGAACTCACATTTTTGACATCTACACTAACACATAAACTCCAAAAGATTCTTTTTATTGTACGGGTAAGCTTGTCATGAAAATATATTTATGATTAATCATACTAAATGAAATTAAAAATTATAGTGATAATACCTGCTACATACTCATTTTCTTGAGGCAATGTCATGTTTAATTCACATTTATGACATCTAGATATATAGATAGATTCTCAAAGATCATTTTGTACCATGAAAATATTATTACGATTAATCATACTAAGAAAATTAAAAATAGAATGATAATACGAACTATCTAATCCTTTTCCATATGTCATGTCCAACTCACATTTTTTACATGTAACATCTAGACAAACACATAGATTCCAAAAGATTTGTTTTGTAAGACCCAAATATAACTTGTTAAGAAAATATTCCTATATTTATTTTATTTAATAAAATTTAAAATACTTCCAACTCCATTTCCCTAGGTAATGTCGATGTCCCATTCACATGTCTACACAAAGTCCACAAGACTTCTTGAAAGAAAATTGCTCACGCGTAAATCCCTTCCCCATCTAACGCGGAAATCCTTGTTTCCCGCCTCAGCTCTTTCACACACGATTTTATCGATTGTTTCTAGCGATTTTATCGCGCACGAATATTACAACGTTAATCTTTGGAAAGCACATCAGGTCATTATTGACAACTATCTGTAACTCAGATTGCTTTTCCTAAATGTTACCAAGATGTCAACCTTCCATTGAAGGGTAGGAGATCAAGGACTAGGAGTGTACTCAAAACGTAAAATAGAATAATAAACTTAATATTAATATGACATTATTCATAAAACCAAAGGCTAATAAGATCTTATAACCCTTGATATTAGTAATTTGTTATTAACTCAAGCCATAACTCAACTTCATAAACAAAAATATAGGATCCATATTAATAAAAATATCATTGCATAGAGACACACATAATAATTAAGATATATAATAATATTAGTTTTAAGTATAAATAGGATTGTTGTAAAGAAAATAATTATAGAATTGGATCATTTTTAAAAAGATAACTAGACATGAAAATATACATCACCAAATTGAAACATGATATTTTCATAAGATGTCCCCAAAATCCCAAACCATTGAAAATCTATCGAATCCAAAAAAATACATTAGAATACAAAATGGATTGTGGAAATCTCATAGCACCTCTTAGGAAACAATATGACCTCTAATGACACCTAAGGGGTCATATGGTAGGCTATTAAAATGATATATTAAATTTAAAGTTATGAAAAGAACATCATACAATGAGACTCCAAGCGAAAAAACAACGAGGCTTCGCTAAAAATCAAGTGTAAGATCTTGACCTAAACCTAAGAGTACTTCCTAAGCTCTAAAATATATGATGCTATTAAATTTGCAAGGTTATAAGACTGATCTCAATTGTGACTATAGGAATTACACACTTGACTTCTTTCATGGGTATGTACAATTCCAAGTTGTTTCACAAGTGATGATCATCATATAGTACCACTGCCATGCATACAACAAACTTTAATTTCTTTAGGTGATAGGCGTTGTGTAACAACATGGGAACTCTCGCATACCCACCACTATCATTCCCCAGGACATCATCTGTGTTACTCTCCCTCTTTCTCTTCCTACCTGTTGTTTCCTTCTGGAAAACATATACCAGGTACTCTGACGCATCATGTTTCTTTGTTGACACTATTTTCCACATCTTCTTTGCTCATTAAAAACACATTCGAGAAGAATACTGCTGCAAGTTTCCTTGTTTGTCATGGTAATACACTCGTGGTTCAATTGAAAACCCTATTCCTCTTATTCAATACACACACACAAATCCATCAATCATCGAGACTCCAAGCAAACAAACAATGAGGCTTCGCTAAAAAGAAAGTGTAAGAGCTTGACCTAACCCTAAGAGTACTGCCTAAGTTCTAAAATATATGATGCTATTAAATTTGCAAGGTTATATGACTGATCTTGATTGTGACTATAGGAATTACTCACTCGATTTCTTTCATAGGTATGTACCATTCCAAGCTCTTTGACAAGTGATGATCATAATATACTACCACTGCCATGCATACAACAAACTTTAATTTATTTAAAAGACAGGCGTTGTGTAACAACATGGGAACTCTTGCATACTCACCACTATCATTCTCTAGGACATCATCTGTGTTATTGTTCCTCTTTCTCTTCCTACCTATTTTTTCCTTCTGAAAACCATATTGCAGGTACTCTGACTCATCATGTTGCTTTGTTGACACTATTTTCCACATCTACTCTGCTCATTAAAAACACATTGAAGAAGAATATTGCTATAGGTTTCCTTGTTTGTTGTGGTAATACATCTATGGTTCCATTTGAAACCCTATTCTTCCTATTCAATATACACACACAAATCCATCAATCATCGAGACTCCAAGCGAACAAACAATGAGGCTTCACTAAAAAGAAAGTGTAAGAGCTTCACCTAACCCTAAGAGTACTATCTAAGTTCTAAAACGTATGATGCTATTAAATTTGCAAGGTTCTAAGACATCTCGATTGTGACTATAGGAATTACACAATTGATTTCTTTCATGGGTCTATACCATTCCAAGATGTTTCACAAGTGATGATCATCATATACTACCACTGCCATGCATACAACAAACTTTAATTTCTTTAGGTGACAGGCATTGTGTAACAACATGGGAACTCTCGCATACCCACCACTATCATTCTACAGGATGTCATCTGTGTTTCTCTCCCTCTTTCTCTTCCTACCTATTGTTTCCTTCTGAAAAACATATTGCAGGTACTCTGACTCATCATGTTGCTTTGTTGACACTATTTTCCACATCTGCTCTGCTCATTAAAAACACATTCGAGAAGAATGTTGCTATAGGTTTCCTTGTTTGTCATTGTAATACACTTGTGGTTCAATTTCAAACCCTATTCCTCCTATTCAATATACACAGACAAATTCGTCAGTCAATTTTCTTAGGAGAGCATACATGATAAAAATCAAAGAGGAAGTTGCAAACAAGAAATCAATTCACATACTTCTATAGAAGTGAAGACATAGCTGTAGTGGGGTATGGAGGGAGGGAGGAAGAGAAGAAGAGAAAGAGGGATAGGTTATGGAGGAAGGGAGAAGGGGAGAGAGTGAGAGAGAGATGGATAGGGTATGGAGTAAGGGATAAGGGGAGAGAGGGAGGGATGTGGTATGGAGGAAGGGAGAAGAGGAGAGAGGGAGGGAGAGAGAGGGGGATGGGGTATGGAGAGAGAGAGAGAGAGAGAGAGAGAGAGAGAGAGAGGCACCTTGATTATTGTAGTGCACTTGATTCTTTAAAAAAAAATTAAAAAAATTATATGTTCGATTCTTTTAGTGCAACTTATGCTTTGTGCAGGAATAGGTACCTAATTTTTCACGTTGTGCTCGACTGGAAAAATCATAAAAAACAAAATACTCAACAAAAAATAATTAAAAAAATACACATCTTCTAGTGCTAACTCTTAACTATCTTTCTGCCAAAGGATTTGTCAAAATACTAAATCTAACAATGACTTTTTTAATGTGCACGTCAGATAGTATGTTATGTTTTTCAGAAAAAATCAGGGTCAATTTTTCATGCACGAAGGATTTGACTTCGTTAATTTTATCCAATTTTGAAAAGGTTTAGTATTTTGGAAACTAGATTTAGGGTACTACAATATTTGTTCTTTGAATATCTTCATATCTTGAGTGGATGACTTTCAAATTTGCTTCCAAGTTCAGGTTCACTTGATTTCAGAAAAAAAAGTGTCCACTTATGGCCCCCTTTTTTACCACCATCTTTGTGCACTTACCCAGTACCTATTATCTACTATTTTTTCCTATGTAATATCATTTTCAACTCACATTTCTAACATCTACACAAACACATAAATTTCATAAGAATTTTTTTGCATCATGAACCTATATCTATTATGGAAATATTCTTATAATTAATCATATCAAATAAAATTAAAAGTATGAAGATAACATCTACTATGTACTCTTTTTTCACATGTTTTTTTTTACCATGGAGCTAAGTTTGTGAATGAAATATTCTTACTATTAATTATACTACAAAAAATAAAAAATAGAAATTAGTATTCCAAAATTGAAATTAGAATGATAATAGTTATTACATATTTTCTTTTCCGTAAGACCAAAATTGTCATATTTTTTAAAATATCCTTACCTAGTATCAATAATTATGAATTCCCTTTTAAATTTCAATAAAAGGAAAAACAACACATCAACAAAAAAATTTGTCGTCCATAGAATTTAAGTACTCATATAATTTGTGATGTGTGAAAGAAAAATAACCTTTCTTGGACTTCCTATCAATCCCATGAAATCACATGCATGCAAATTGATAAAAAATAACAAATATGTTGCACGAACTGAAAAATTAATTTTATTTTAAAATGGAATTCCACAAGAGTGGGACTAAGATAATAGTGTGTTTTGACACACATTTACCTAGTACCAATTATTTTGTTTTATCGTATAAATTCAATGAAAAGAGGAACATTGCATGCACAAAATTAAAAGTGGAGTGACAATACCTACTACCTATTCTTTTTCCATAAGATTTTTTTTACCATATATTAAATATATTCCAAAGATTATTATCATTAGTCAGTGAACAAAATTGAAAATGGAATGATAATACTCATTACCTATTTTTTCTATAAGTTTTTTTTCGATAACAATAAAATTGATGTGTATTCTAGCATACCTTTAGCCACTATCAATAATTTTGCATTCTTTTAAATTTGAATGAAAGGAAAAACATCAAGTCAACAAATAAATTTGTCACTCATAAAAAAATATTCATGTATTTAGAATGTGTGAACACAAAACAACTTTTCTTGGACTTTTATCAATCTCATGAAATTACATGAACGAAAATTAATAAAAGTAATGAAATTATCATGTACCCTAGAAAACCTTAATCTAGTGTAAATTTAAATGAAATGGAAAACATCATATCAACAAATAAATATGTCACCGAGAGAAAAATATTAATATATTTATAATTTGTGAACACAAAATAAATTTTCTTGGACTTTCATCAATCACATGAAATCACGTGCATGGTTTATAAGTTACAAAACTTGATGAATGTTTTACAAATGGGGTTTCAAGCTAAGTGGGTTTAACTTTGGAGAGAACTTCATTGTTAAGTGTGCTTGAGTTGGAGTAGTATTGGGATGGGTGACCTCCCAGGGAGTCCTAATGCTTCACCCCTATGAGAATCACTTAGATGAAATGAGTGCTAAGTGGACCATTCATTCTCATGAGAGATAGGTTCTTGTGAACCACTACTCATAAAACATAAGTCAATGAGTTTGACACAAAAACTACACAGTTGAACCTTGATAGCAATATCATAATCTTATAGAATCCAAACACAAATTAGTAGAACTAATGAAAATGTTACACAAGTTAAAGAAATAATTACATTTTAGGATACAATTATAACTACCAATCCATTTTTAAACAAGTGCCATGTAGTGACAAGTACTTGCCTTATAATATTGATATAATAGAACAATTGTGAATATAAATTTAATATATTAATATAAAAATATAAGAAAAATAGCATTAATCATAACTAAATAAATCTTGTTAATTATTATAGAATTGATTTAATATTATGATATAACATTGATATAATATGATAATTATTAACATTAATATTTAAAAATTAAAAAATAATAATTTAGCATTAATAATAAAGTAAATAAATGTAATTAATTATTCATTAATTTAATATTTAATAATTAATAATATATATCAATAATAAATAATAAATAATAAATATAATTATATAATAAATTTATTAACATATAATTTATATTATATAAATAACAAATATGTCAATTTCAATTGATTATTAACAAACTAATATATAGATGAAATTATCAATTATAATTACATAATATTAATAAGAAATATTTTTTAATATAAATATGATTTTTAGTTGAACAATTATTTCAATATTTCCATGTTAGTATTTATAGAGAATAATGAAAAAGAGTTAAAAATTTATAATTTATAATTAAATTAATTTATATAATTTTAATTGTCATAAATATAGAATAAAAAAAATATTATATTATTTTAAAAAATTTATGTTGAAAAATTAATTATTGTTCACTAAATCAAATAATTAGTTTTTTTTTTATTTCATAATAATTAATATGTAATGTAGATTATAATTTAATTAACATATTATTTTAATATTTATAACAATTAATAATAATTTTAAAAATAAATATAATTATTAATATATTTATTATTTAACAATATAATGTAAATATTGATATTAATCTTATGATGATATTATTATAATAATTGAATTATAATTAAAAAATTATTTACCAAAATGGGTTTGAAATAGTTTTATTTGCAAGTTGTAGAAGATTGGAACCGTGGATCTTTATAAAATAGAGGATGGTATTTTTAATAAATAAAAAAAAATTATAGCCACTCTTAGTTATGGGTAAATCATTGAAGTGTGCAGATCTTAAACTAATTGTCACATAACAATGTACCTTTCTCCATAATGTTGTTGTTTTAACAGTTGAAATTATTATTTGTATATTAAAAAATCGAATAAAATTTATAATTAAAAAACTTAAACAACAATAAACCTTAATAAAATATTATTGGCAACATAAAAAAATTTCACATAACAATGTACCTTTCTCCATGATGTTGTTTTAACAGTTGAAATTATTATTTGTATATTAAAAAATCAAATAAAATTTATAATTAAAAAACTTAAACAACAATAAACCTTCATAAAAAAATGGAAGTGTCCACGAAATTAGCACTTTAAGAAAAGTAACAAAGTTTTAAAAAAAATAAAAATACTTGTTTACAATTTATCTAATTAATTTTTTTTAATAACCATTTAAACATAGAAAAAAAAAATTCATTACAATAGTATTGCCTAACGGCAAGTACTAATAATAGCATGAGAATCAACAAGAATAAAAATAAAATATTACTAGTTAAAAACTATTTACAACCTTTTAATATAAATAAAATATTAAATTACTACTAACATTTAGCTACTCAATAAATTATGTTTGAAGAAAGTGAAAATATTCTTATGCTTAACCATACTAAACACAATTAAAAGCAGAGTGATAATACATACTACCTACTATTTTTTCCAAGGTAATATCATGTAAAACTCACATTTTTTACATCTATACAAGGATTTTTTTTGTGTGGGGTTAAGTTTGTTGTTGAAATATTCTTATGATTAATCATATTAAATGCAATAAAAATATATTGATAATACCTATTATATACTCATTTTCCCAAGGTAATGTCATGTCCAATTCACATTTATGACGTTTGGATATGAACATAGATTCCAGAAGATATTGGAAATGTTCTTATCATTTAATCATACTAAAAAAGTTAAAGTATAATATTAATACCTACTATCTACTCTTTTTCCTTAGGTAATATCATGTCCAAATCACATTTCTATCTAGATAGACACATGGATTTCACAAGATTTATTTGTATGACAGTTTGCCATGGATTTTGTTTTGCACTTGAGGTTAAAAAATTAAGCTCCTAAATTTAAGGATAACATGAACTTTTTTAAGGATAACATGAACTTTGTTGTGCAATCAAGTTTAAATTTCTAAATTTAAATAAATTAGTAGTAAATAAATTTATTTTTTCAACTAAAATTCATATGATTGACAAATGGCATAATATATTCCTAAGCTGGTGGGGCAATTTCTAGCCCCACCCCATTTTAACCAGCTTAAATTTTGACGCCTAAAATGTAAGGACTCTATTTTTTAAGAAAAGATTACAAATAATCTCCTAGCAAAAAAAAAAAAATTTCCATAAGACCACCTCTTCCTTACAAATAGAGCTTAAGCTCCCTCCATGAGACCCCTCCTTATATTTATTGTTAAAATATTCTTACGATTAATAAAACTATAATATGGACTGCCTGCTTTAACTTTTTACCTTTCGTAATGTCATGTCCAACTCGCTATCTTGATGTGTAGACAGTAACACAAATTCCACGAGATTGAAACATTTACCTACTTATCAATAATTCTATTGTTTTTTCCTGTAAATTTTAATGAAAGGGGAAACACCGCGTCAACATAGAAATCTGTGGTCTTCTCATAGGAAAGTGAAGTTGCAACAAAAAATAAATAAATTTGTCTTGTTTACAGAAAATAGCCCAGGCATTTCAGTACAAACCCTTCCCCGTTCTTTCCCGCCTCAGCTCTTCCCCGCATTATTTCTACCTATTTTCTAGCGCATTGATATAATTGACAGCTATATTTCAGGAGTGAATCAATTTTGTTGTTGACATGTCAATTGAGACCTTTTGTCTATTCAGATATCAAAAATGAAAATTTTATCAAAAAGAGTTAATAAAAAAAACATCTCGTCCCACAAGTCAAATTTCAGAACCTAAAAAGAATATATTAGTATTTTTTTATGAAATATATCCTTTTGCAAAATTTGTTTATTTATACTTCTCAATTAAATTTATAGGTGTTGTATAAAGTTTTAGATTTTTATAAGTATTTATTAAGTTTTATTGTAATAAGAATTATTAAGTTATGGATTAGTGGGATTTGAACATTGATGGCAAAAACAACAACACAACAACTTAACCATCACAACATGCCACTATTGACATATTGCAATAAGAATTATAGTAATTGATAATTTATTGTATTATTTGAAAAAAAATTAATTTTTTTATAAATTTTAATTAAATCTATTATTTTGATTGGTATTTTAATTAAATCTATTATAATTATTTAACTTTGTAAAATATTTTTAAGTTCTTATTTTTATTCATAGATTTATTTATTATAATTGAAATAAATAAAAATAAGTAAATTATATCATTTAAACTCAAATAACATTTATCGATGATAAGAATTCTCTTGTTCTCAACTTAATAATGGCACAATCAAATTAAAAATACATAATAGATAAATAAATCAAAATTTAAAAAATGTAGTCAATAGTAGATAATTAAATTCTAGGGTCTTACAATACCTAGAATATAAAACTATAAGGAGAACATATAAATTAAAAAATTGAATATTGTAGATTGTTCATCATGACATTCATTAATTTTTTTACAAATGTAGATATAATAAATAATGTAATGCACATAATATTAATACACCAATATTAATAAAATCTTACTAACTCTTGATATTTATAAAATGTTATTAACTTGGGCCAAAACTCAACTCCACAATCCAAAATATAATATTCATATTAATAAAATAAGTCTTGCACATATATAGATCTACAATAATTTTAAAACGTGGCAATATTGGCTTCAATTATACACGGGATTATTTTAAAGAGAATGATAATAAAACTAGATCATTTTTTAAAAGATAATAGATGAAAATATGCATCACCAAGTCGAAAGAATACATTATCCAAAAAAAAATCTCAAACCATGGAGAATCTATACCTTGATTATCTTGGGGAAGATGGAAATCACAATTAGCAAAGAAATGAATTTAAGTTAAATCAATGGAGTTACCTATTGTTATACTCTAGTTCTTAGTATTTCTATGTATACACATTTTTCCATATGATATTCTTTATATATATTTATAGTACTCTCTAACTATTTGTTCGTTTATAATTTTTTATTGTAGGAAATTTAAATTTCCTCATTTAAAATTTTTTTTTATCATTTTCTTAAAACACTCAATGTCTATCTTTTTCCTTTATACCCATTTTAACTTTATCAAATAAAATTCTTTTAAAAAATTTCTTATACATATATTAAATCAATCATACAAACTTCTTTACATCAAATTGAAATCAAAAGACCCCAACTATATATAGTGGAGATTAGTATAGGGGATTGTTGAAGGTTATCATGTCTATAGCAACAAGGGAGTACAAGTCTCTAAAATCCATACTCCAAAAAACATACTGGATACATTCATATACATGTTTAAGTTCATAAATGAATATTCCATTAATTAATTTAAAATGATGCCATGAAATTTAAATGCACCAATAATGTAATTTATGATCTCTTAAAATCATGTCATGTCATAAGTAAAAGCTATATTTGTTGATGAATTTCAAACACAATCCTTCTAAAATAGTACTTTTTTTTTATTGATCAAAGCAAAAAAGAGTACAACTAAAAAAATTAAATAGCAGCCCAAAGAGAGACTAGGGAAAAGAGAAAGAAAGCTATTACAAGGAATACAACCACCAACTCACCAAATAAGCATATAAACAAGACTACTCTACTGAACCAAACAACTTACTAAACATGGCAGTTGAGACACTTGAACATGGTCAAGAATATACAAGGAAGCTACACAAATAGAAATAGTACAATAATAATGCCTTGTTGAACCAATTAGCTCACTAAACATGATGGCTGAAAACATAGTATGAATAAGACACTTGAGCATGAACAAACAACCATAGACAATTGAAGCTTGAACCTTCATGGAGTCAAACTTGAAACTTGAGGAATCCTTGAAGCTACCTGGTACATTTAATCTCTCCACCATGAAGCTGTAAGAATTGATATTTGATCTCATCCAATTGTCTATTGAGTTTACCTCCATTTCTTTGACTGAACTTCAGTTGTGAACATAAGAAAATCAGTTGGAACATGATTTCCAAATAAAACAATAGAATATCTATTTCTTGATTTCAAATATGGTGAGTAAACAAAACTTGACATCTAATTTTCCATATGTGTAGCAAAATGCATTGTCTCATAGAGTTTGCAATCACATTCTTACGAAAACCAATGCCAAAAAGGGCTTCATTCCATCTCAAAGCATGCTGGAAAATGGTTGGGAAGTGGTCAAATAAGAAGCTCTATTTCCTTTTAGCTCTAAAACGGTCCCAAAAAACATGTTTTAAGTTCTCACTGTGACGACAAAAAGGACACTGAGTTGAAATCAAATTTAGAAATCTTAGCTTATCACCAACAGGAAGTTTATGGTGCAATACTTTCAATGACAAAATTTGAGCATTTGCCTCAACCTTGGAATGCAAAATTTGAGCACTCAAGTTCCTCCATTTTTCTTCTTTAATTTTTTTCATTTATGATTAAGTCTCGGATTTAATCTCATTGTTGGCAAGATATGTAGATAAATCTGTTTTAAGGGAAAAGCAAGAAAAAGGATTTTTTTCTAGCCATCACCAATCCTTGAAGACACTACATTGTAAAGGCATACAAAACTTCATCATAAGCTCCATAGGAACCAGAAACTTAACAAAAATTAGAAACCCCTTAGACTTGCTATTTAAATTAAAAGAGTTCTTAGCACATTGCCAGCTCATCCAATCACGCGACTCAAAATCCCAAATATCACTGAATTGTTTCACCCCCTTCTTAAAAAGATAATTAGCCTATTTAGAAAAAATCATAGCTAATGGTTGATCGTGATAAAGCACAAGTTGATTCCACCAAATAGATGAATTAGAAAAGCTAAAACCATGTTCCAAGGAATTCTTCCTCCAATCTAAATAGTAAAAAACAAATTTCCAAGCTTTCCAAATAGATTGCAAAGGGAAAGAAGCTCCACCACAAAAAAGGGAGAAAGAAAAATCTTTTCCATCCAATTCACCGAATGCCATTTATTGTTCATAACAACAGTGGATATAGTATGCCACACCAAAACTTTCCATTGTTCATCTCCTAAAACAACTTTGATTATCCATTTAACAGATAAACATATCCCTTGAGTCCTAGGATACAAGAGTCCAAGCCTACCTCTATGTTTTGGTTGAATACAATGGAGCCATGATGAAGATTTGAAACCCATTTTACCATCCCAATTAGTCCACAAAAACTGCCGAATGATTTTGTTAAGGTCTTCATAACCTTTTTTAGAAGGCATCCAACAAGAGGAATAATAAACATGAGAGGGCAAAAAATATTCGATTAACAACTTGAATTTTACCAGCTCAACAGAGATACTTACTGCCCCAATTAAAGATTTTTCTCTTCAATTTTTGGAGAAACCAATTCCACATATCATGCAAGGTACAAGTTGAAGAAATAATTACATTTTAAGATAGAAAGATAAATACCAATCTTTTTTTAAATATATCATGAGAATTAACAAGAATAAAAATAACATTTTATTAAAAAAAATGATTTTACTAACTAAAAATTATTTACAACTTTTTAATATAAATAAGTTTGTACTGACTTTTAGGAGGTGAATAAATTATGTTCGAATAAAGTGAAAATAATTTTACATTAATCATATTAAACAAAATCAAAAGTAGAATGATAATATCTACTACCTACTCTTTTTTCCTTAGGTATTATCATGTGGAACTCACATTTTTGACATCTACACTAACACATAAACTCCAAAAGATTCTTTTTATTGTGCGGGTAAGCTTGTCATGGAAATATATTTATGATTAATCATACTGAATGAAATTAAAAAATATAGTGATAATACCTGCTACATACTCATTTTCTTGAGGCGATGTCATGTTTAATTCACATTTATGACATCTAGATATATAGATAGATTCTCAAAGATCATTTTGTACAATGAAAATATTATTACAATTAATCATACTAAGAAAATTAAAAATAGAATGATAATACGAACTATCGAGTCCTTTTCCTTATGTCATGTCCAACTCACATTTTTAACATTGAACATCTAGACAATCACATAGATTCCAAAAGAAAGATTTGTTTTGTAAGAACCAGATATAACTTGTTAAGAAAATATTCCTATAATTAATTTTATTTAATAAAATTTAAAATACTTCTTACTCCATTTCCCTGGGTAATGTCGATGTCCTATTCACATGTCTACATAAAGTCCACAAGACTTCTTGAAAGAAAATTGCTCACGCGTAAAATCCCTTCCCCATCTAACGCGGAAATCCTTGTTTCCCGCCTTGTTTCCCGCCACAGCTCTTTCGGACACGATTTTATCGAGCACGAATATTACAACGTTAATCTTTGGAAAGCACATCAGGTCATTATTGACAATTATTTGTGACTCAGATTGCTTTTCCTATATGTTACCAAAATGTCAACCTTCCATTGCAGGATAGGAACTAGGAGATCAAGGAGTGTAATCAAAACATAAAATAGAATAATAAAATTAATATTAATATGACATTATTCATAAAACCAAAGGCTAATAAGATCTTATAACCCTTGATATTAGTAATTTGTTATTAACTCAAGCCATAACTCAATTTCATAAACAAAAATATAGGATCCATATTAATAAAAATATCATTGCATAAAGACACACATAATAATTAAGATATATAATAATATTAGTTTCAAGTATAAATAGGATTGTTGTAAAGAAAATAATTATAGAATTGGATCATTTTTTAAAAGATAACTAGGCATGGAAATATACATCACCAAATTGAAACATGACATTTTCATAAGATGTCCCCAAAATCCCAAACCATTGAAAATCTATCAAATCCAGAAAAATACATTAGAATACAAAATGGATTTTGGAAATCTCATAGCTTTATATCATGATTATCATGGAAAAGATGCAAACCACAATTAGAAAATAAACATGACTTTAAGTTAAATACATAGAGCTACCTATTGTAATACCCTACCTATGAGTAACATACAAATATTTTTGTATAGTATATCTTGACAATACTCACTATCTCTTTGTTCTCTCATCCACTTCTTATTGTAATAGATTTGTATATTCTATGTTTACCATTGTTTATCAGTCCAACATTTTCATGTAATACAAGTACATCCCAAGGAGAATTACAAGTATAGTGTAGATTAATTAGAAATCAATGGAACCAACTACCACTTAACAATTTAATTATGCTTGTTCTTATAGCTTCATCAATTTGAGTCTTCAAAGAGTAATGCCACAAATTTTGGGTATTCTATGTGTAGCAAAAGACATACCTTAGATGGTAAACCATCACAGCTAAATGTAATTTCCATGTGTCAGCAAACATTATTTAACCATGTGCAGTAAAATTCTAGTTCCACATTCTTTTTTTCAAGCTTTGTTTTTATGATAGGGCCTATTGTATTTGGTTTTTTGTTCCCCGAATCACTTCATTATTCTATATTTCCCTTAGTTTTAATATTTTCAAAATGTACAGGGCAATGACATGAGAAACAAAGAAGAAAAATAAAATAAAGATTAAAATTATAAAAGATTAATTTTTAAAAAAATTCTAGTTATCGCTTTAGATTATGCTAGAAATATAAAATAATGATAAAATAAAATAAAACAAAAACAGGTTATCCAATGGATCTATATTATCATAAATGTTGTTGTACTATATTATTGTTCATTTGAAAGAATGTTGTTACTCACAAGAATAGAATTGATGTAGTCCGTCATTTATCCGAAATCAAACATTTGTGGCCAGGCCTCAAGAAGGTCTTCAAATTTACCAAGAGAGTGGTAGGAATTTCTAATATTTTTTATGAGTTCTAGAAGGATTTCTATAAGATAGGATTGGTTTGTTTGATAGTGCTAAGTTTGTAAGTAAATATATCTTGTCATTATATTTAAAGGATCTAGAGGGATCTTAGGGATAATAGAGAGATAATTGGCATTAAATTTAGGATATTTCAAATTTGATGAGATTTGATTGTATTAGTTTGTATAATGAATCCTACGAGCATAGTAAAGGAGATGTGAAGAAAAAAATGAAGTTTGTTTTAATTTAGATCTATAATATTTAATTTGAGTTGGGTTTCTCTAAGCAGAGAGAAATTTGAATAAACTCTTGTTTAATAAATGTAATTGATTAGTTTTTGATATTGGTTGATATTGGTGCATAATGTGTTGGTATTATTGCATTACTTTCCCTAATTTTTTAAGGTCTATTTGATAGTGTTATAGTTGTACATCAAGTATAATGGTAAATAATCAATTTTACATATGAAGATGGATTGGAAAGATCGAAATTATACCCTTTTAGATAGAAGGATCAATAATGGAGATTTTTTAATAGATCCATGGCGGGGATAAAATTAGTTGTGGAATATTAAGATGGGAGATGGAGAATAAAAATAATAATTTTGGGTAGTTGAGTAAAAAAAAAAAGATTTAGTAAACTAAGATTGAGATCAATATAAAAAATGACAAAACAAAGGTGGCATAGGGTGGTGGGGTTGCACAAGGGGAAGCATAGTGCATTAAAGGTGATGAGATGTTTGCATAATAGGGGAGTAGTAGCATAACAAGAGAGAAAATTTATCTTGATATAAAGAAGCATGGTTGTGAAGGATTGAGATATTAGAGAATTTTCTTAGCACTATGTATTGTGTGAAGATATCGGCCAAAGGGAGGTGAGGAAAGAGCATGGAATTGAGTAGGTGAGAGGGTATAGATTTGGTGAGAATTTGAATGTAAACAATAATAATATGTCTGCAAGAGTGTCAAAGGTGTCTTGTGTTTCTAGTTTTATAATTTTGAAGGCAATATCTTGTATTGCATCAATTTAGTTTAAGAAAATAAAGTAATTAAAATATCTAATTAATTAAATAATTAGATAATTTCTTAAATATTCTAATAGAAGATAGTAGAGAATAGTAAATAAGGTAGCAAATAATAAGAAAGTAAATAAAATTATGTACTCTCTTCCTAGAGCGCATAGTTTAGAAATGCCTCCAAATAGACTACCCATCAACTATGTAATTGCAAGAGTTTAAATAAATGATGATAGAGCCTTGGTATGCGTTTAATTCATGTCAAAAGAAAAAAAATATTGAAATCCAAATAATTTTTAGGATTCCATACTAAGGATCAAAAGGAATGAATTCTACAATAGGATAAATAAGGGAAAATGAGAAGATGCCTCTAAGGATATGGATAAAGTGACAAAGAAAATTGGTGCAGTTGCCAGTTAGAAGGGAGCTTAAAAATATAAATCTGGATCGATCAACAAGAGTAAGAACAATGGAAACAAGAGGATATGATTGAGACAATGCAAAACTGAATGCATTAGATCATGAAGACCGATTACAGATAACCGTTAACATCTAGGATACAAGATTCGACTCACTGGCCTCATACATACATGCTCAATTATAGAATTGGTCAACTCCAAACCTCTAAATCTTAAGATATATCTTCTATGTTCTTCGTAACTAATTTTTGATGCTAAATTACATTGATTTATATGGTCAAGAGGGATCTGGTTAGCCCAAGAAGAATCAACAACCGATAAACATGATGAAATGTGCAAAACCACTAGGTTGGCCTCCTCCAAAGAGAATCCTCTGGAAAATCCAAAGAATGAAGTGCAGAATAGAGGGAACATCGGCTACACACCAAGGAACATTGGAATCAACAAACTAAAGCTCCACAAGCTACGAAAAGGGTCTGCAAGATTCACCAATAGAAAAATAGGTCTAGGCGGCTCTGGTGTTCTAAGCCAGAAAATTGTCTTGGAATTTGGAAGTGATAACTTGTTGGAAAATGATCTAAACATCTTGCGGTTTAGGAATAAGGAAGATGATCATGTCCACAAGAAAAAATCCAGTTTCGCAAGATCTGGTGAGAAAATGCACGAAAATGCTAAAACTGCAAAACATAAATAAAACTGAAAAGAAATATTTTTGGTTGATGCAAGATTGCCACAAATTGGGGATGCTTCTGCATCAGACATCTGGGGTTGTTGAAAACAATTTGAAATAAATGGTTTAGTTCCTTATCAGATTATATTGAGTGAAACAAAGGTAACTCTTATTACAACTTTGCTATTGTGTGTCTCTTAAGATACTAAAATAAAAATTAAGCAAATGGAAGTATGTAGATGGTTTATGGATGTTTTCATTGAGACCATGAGAAAAGAAAGAAGGCATGGATGAAGTAAAATAACAAATCGAATATTTGAGTGCTTGTCCCACAAATAACAAAGAGTAAGACCTTTGTTTTGGATAAATTTCACTAGCATATATGGTTGTAAAGTGCTAGGAAGAAAGATAAAATATTACCTTAAGGAGATCAAATACATGTGTGATCATAAAAAAAAATATGTATGTAGCAATTAGTATTTTGTTGAGAGCCAAGATTTTTATTTTTTAATTAAGAACCAACTCTCATCAACTCCCATGTGAAATGGAATAGTGTAAAGGACCTAAAGTATGGAAAGAGATGGTGTATTTTTTGTACCATTGGGAAAGTGGAATAAGAAAATTATTTAATATGGGTTGTTATTCATTCAAGGACATTAGAGACAAGGATGTCAATATAATGACACTTATTTCTCGATTGTAGTTTATTTAGAAGATTGAGATGCCCATCATTCCCTTGAATAAGATGATCAATGTAGAAAAAATTAAAATAACAAAGCTGACCATTCGATTCACTATTTTTATCTTCATTAACATTAAAAATTATCCATTCATTCATACATCTCAACATAATTATTTAATTCTAAATAAAAAATAACTCTTAATCTTAAATTGATAAAATATTAATATTTGTACATGTGAATAGGTACTAATATCGGCAATAGTGGGGAAGCGTTATTTTGTACATACAATATAAAAAAAAAACAAGCAGTAGATGAAATATAGTTGTCATTCGTGACTCGAAGTGTTTTATTAAATGTTATTTTTCAATCAATGTAGCATTCAGTGTTTACAATTAGCTCTATCATATTGAATTTATTATCTTGTACGACTTTCCAACCTCTTCCATATTCAATTGACAGTCCTTTTTTATAAATGATAAGAGAAATGGTCACGAAGAAACGAGTGAGGGGGACGACGTCCCTTGTCCTTATTGCATAAGTTTTTTCTTCAGACTCGAAGAAAAAACATCCCCACCGAAAACGGGTCGAACAGTTCCGAGGGAGGTTTAATCTGGCCATGTAGTTATATATTTCTGAGTAGATTTGGTCCGTCTGCAATGAGATGATCTCAGGGTGTTAAAAATGTCGAAGTTCGATGAAAGGGAATAGCTTGGTAAAGCCAAAGATTATCTCGCTCTTAAGATCAAGCCCTATGAGGCGCCACCTTGCATTTTCAGTATAACAAAGGACTTGTTAAAGGAATGTGAAGATGCGTATGTGCCTCAAATTGTTTCCATCGGCCCTTACCATTTCGGAAAAGAGCATCTCACTGGAATGGAAAGATTCAAAAGCGATGCAGCACGAAGAGAGCTTATAGGAATTCAGATCGCAACTGAAAATTCTGAGTTTAAATTCGAGCAAGTGATTGATAAAATTGGAAGAAAGGAAGAGGATATAAAACGGTGCTATGATAAGGGAACACAATTCAAGGGAGAGGTTCTGCTTTGGATGGTGGCGCGGGATGCTTGTTTCATCCTCGAATTTTTCAGAAATCACCTCTGTGGAGTACATGAAGATGAAGAAGAAGAAGATGATGATGATAAGTCCTTCAAGAACGACTTTGAGTTTCCGCCAAAGCTTCATCCAATTTTCGGACACAAGTCCGAGAATCCTGGGGTTAAGTCCGAGATCATGAAGGATTTAATCAAGTTAGACAATCAAATACCACTTTTTATCTTGGAAGATGTTCTTGCTATGGAGATGATGAGCTCCCAAGATAGTGCCAAAGTAAAACTTGACAAGTTGCTGAGGACCATGTTCGAGAAAATCTACTATCGGCCTTTTGAGTTTTGTGGAAAGAGCAAATCGAGGAGACGAAGCCATATCTTGGATATATAGCACCACTCCTGTCTTGGAGTTGTGACATCAGAAAATGAAAAGGAAAAAGAAAATGAATTGAAACTAAACGTATGTTGCTCATGTTTTGCAGGTTCAAATGGTGGTCAGTGCTCGTGTTGTGAACGTCCCCTCCAACAATTGGAAAAGTTAACAGATCATAATGTCAAAACTTCCAGACAACGGAAGGAGTGGTGGCTAAGGATTCCATCTGCAGTCAATTAAAGAATGGAGGAGTGAAATTCCTGGCCGATGCAAAAATAGTGGACAACATTAGATATGAGGGGAAAACTCTCACTTTGGTGCCGCTGAAATTGGATGTGGACTCAGAAGTATATATAAGAAATTTAATTGCCCTAGAGATTTGTTCTCCAGACTACAAGCACAAAAGAATGACTGCATATTGTCAGTTCATGTATGAGCTATGCCAAACGGACAAGGGAGTATATGTGATGAGAAAGAATGGTCTCATTATTGGTAATCTTTGGTACAGCAAACGAGTCATCCGACTGTTGAGCGTCTCCAACCTCACAATTACCCAACCAGCGTGCAAATCCATCAAAGAAACAAGGGAAAAACTTAGCAGCTGCTATAAGACACGTCGGTCTATTCTTCTTAGAAGCCTCTGGACTGAATTCTGGAACGCTTGCGGTTCAAAACCATGGCTGGTGCTTGGAGGCTTCGGAGCAACCCTTGTCCTGTGTCGTACTGCGATCCAGGTCTTTTGCTTGTTTAAACACTGTGGCGCGTGATCCAAATAAGAAATAGAATTAACCGTGAGTAGTTTATGAATCCTCTTTTATTCCCTAATGCCTGTGGTTTTCTTCCGTGTAATCCTTAATAGTGAAGGCTTTTCCTATGCTATGAAATCGTGTTTGGGCTCTGCCATTAATCGCCAGGATGTTTCTTATTCATTATATCCATCTCTACAACTTTCCAATGTTTTGTATCGCTGTATCTGATAGAACAGTGGTTTATGGATATGTATGCTTTACCATTTCCTCTCAATAAAAACAATAATTATTATATATAGTCTATAAACTAGCAATTGGATCTATATGTTCAATGGTCATGCTGTATAAGATCAATTTTTATATTAAATCATAATTTTTTTTTATTAGATAAAAGACGGGATTGGTCCATTACCAATACATAACTATTAAATAGGCACACAAGGGAGAACTCACAAGCCAATAAGATCACCACAAACACAAAAACCCAAAAAAGTGGACTCATTTTGAAATGGATACTTTTGACTAGAGCATAAACTAGAGGGAAAGAGTTCCCAAACAAGTAAAATCATCTAATCACAATACAGGGGTTTAGGAGAACCCTGAACTATAGAAGTCTATCAACAAAAACCCTTTGCATCGGAACAATGTAGTCAAGGGAGAGAAGAACAAACATTGGGTTTTGAAAGCCATCTTAAAAACTTTTACTATAAGAACCAGTACAAACAACATTATTCATAGAAAGCGAGAAAGGCAACAAGCCTAACCCCATTCAAAAGAAAACCACTATAAACACCATAACATAGACCACCTCAAAAGATCCACACTAGATCGCCTCTATAGATCCTCCATCCATAGCAAGATCTTTGTCCTTGGATTTTGAAAGGAACCCTAGAAGCCTTTCTCACTTACACCACAAGTGACCTCAATAGACTAGTGGTTAATAGAAACATTGGGAGACAAAGCCCTACGCAGAAAAAAGATAGGGTTAGAGACCCTAGCCTTCAGCTTAGCGACAAGAAGATCCCAAGTCAATCTCCAATTAGGAATTCTTGAGCTAATCGATCTAAATAGGACCATTTCATGATGAAGTAGTAGAGGAAAAGAGTAGAAATCATAAAAAAAGACAACATCCTTTGAAATAAGCTAGCGTCCAACATTTTAGTGGGGATGATGGAAATAGAGTCGCTCTTGTTAAACACCCACAAGGTAACCAACATGCAACACTCCTCTAGAAGCCCCCAACACTACATGGGAAGAATTGCCTCCAAGAAGAACCGCCTCCAAGAAGAACCGCCTCCAAGAAGAACACAATCATTCTTAAAAAAGACTAGATTTGACCCCTAAAAACACCCATCAAGAGAATAATATTTAAAGAACAAAACACCTCCAAGGCCCACCTCCATAGGGACACTAGAAGGAGTAGAGTAGATATTGTTGGCATTTTTTATGATTATGTTATGATTTTCATTGATGGACACGCACTTGCTATGAGATCACATTGTGAATGTATGAATTATGCTCAACTGGTATTATGTTTTAGTCTTTAGACTATCAATGTTATGCAGAAAGTGTTTACAGATCTCAAACGATATAAATACCCAAGCTGCATAAGGAGATCAAGTGGTTTGAAGATCACAAGCGGAGTAGAGCAAAGGAGCCAGAAGTGGTAGTTATCAGTTTCCCAGTCTTCAATTTTTGTCAACCAGAAATCTGTTTGAACTGGTATTACTCTGAGTTACCAACCGGTAACCGGAAAGTTGGACAAACTGGTAATACTCTGTGATGAGTTACCAACTAGTACATTTTTGTGATGAGTTATCATCCACCGACACTTTGATGGTGATTTTGTGTCATGTTATCAAATGTGTCTAGATACAATGAACCTAGGAACTTGCAATGTAATCCTATTGGACCGACGTGAAATCGGATTCCTTTTAAGGACATCATGTCTAGGGTTTTGTGTGTGATAGAGAGTATGCGAGTATAGCTGTTACATTTTGTAGTGGTTGTCAAACTTCTTGAATGTGCGGTCTTAAATGAGAAGATCAAGTCTATGAGCTATAATAGAGTGAGGAGTTACTGAAAACTGCAGTAATGTTGAAATACATTAGCTATGAGCTACAATGGATCTGATCAAGAAGACTATGCCATCTGCTAGATCATTCTCTTGTTGATTACTCACATCTTTGACAAGTTAGAAACCCTTAACCGGGTAGGCCCAAAAAATCCTTTGTAAATCCTCTAACAAGGTGGTTCACATCTGTGGATCTGAAATCCTCTCACAAGGTAGTCTTTAATTGGACTTATCTCGTAACAGAGATTGAGATTCCTAATAGGATCTGTTCTTGTAAAGAACATTGTATGACCTTAACCGGTCTGACTTTAACTGGTCTAGTTACTATTCTGCAGATAGTTACTTGTGAGTTTCATCTCACCATGGCTTTTCCCATTTGGGTTTCCACGTCAAAATCTCTTGTGTTATGGTGATTGTGCTTCTGTGGGTGAATCCATTATTTGCTATTTGGTTTGCATGTGTGTTAATCGGTTTGTTTGCTAAACTATTTTACCGGTTTACTGCTAGACTATTAAAGTGTTTAAGTACAATATTTTTCTGTATACTAATTCACCCCCCCTCTTAGTATACATCAATTGGTATCAGAGCCTTCCTTTCTATAAGTCTAAAAACTTGGAAAGGGACATTGGGGAATACACTGTGAGGGAACTTACTCATCGGCTCACTTAGACTGAGCAAGCCTATGATGAACATAAGGTCAAATATAAGGCCTCTCAGGCAAAAAGAAGAGAGCATGCTGAAAAACTGATGGAGCTAACTGAAAACAGTTCTTTTGATGAAGCGGACATGGAAGCCCTAATTCAAGAAGTAGAAAAGATGAATGAATCCAATTCCAAATTGAGAAAGGAGTTGGAAGGACTGACTATCCGAATGTGTCAAGAGCTTGAGAACCAGAGGAAAACTGAAGATCTGGTAAAAGACAAAGATCATGAGATCTCCAAGTTGAAGCAAGAGATCAGTGCACTTACCGCTCATCTTCATGAAGGAAAAATGGAAAGAGAAGAAGTGCAAGGTGAACTAAACACGGCTATTTCTGAGAATGCAACCTTGAAGGAATCCAATGCTGCTATTTCCAAAGAACTCACTGAGTCAAAGAAAATACTTGCCAAATTCAATGAGAGCACTGTCAAGCTAGAGCTGAAGCTTGAATCAGCTAAACCGGTAAAGAATACCAATGGACTTGGTTTCTCTGATTATGAGGAAGGTAAGAGCTCTGGAACAAAAGATGGAGCATCAAAGAAACAACCAACATCAAAGGATAAAGGTAAGAAAAAGTTCAAACATGTTTGCTTTAATTGTCTTGAGGAAGGACACACTGCTAATGTATGTAGAAGTAAGGCTTACAATAATTTTCTTTATTTTCTAAATGATAAGCCTAGACCCAATAGATTTAGTGGTAATTGTTATGCATGCAACAAGTTTGGGCATAGAGCATTTGAATGCAGGTCTGTCATGCACAATACCGGAAGGTATCCTCAAAGGAGTCAAGGAGTTTTTCCTGAACCCTCTGGGAACCGGAACCCAAATTGGTTTAATACCTATAATCATCAGTCAGGTAGTGGTGACTATCAAGTGGCAACCGGATGGAGAGAAATCTATGTGATTTGTCATGGTAATGGTCACACTGTTGCAACATGCATAAGGAAGAATGGAAACATGAATAATGGACCTTGGAAAGCACCTCGAATGGTGATATCATTGCAACAAACCGGGTCATTCAACAAGATTCTACAAAAGTAGAAAGAGTATATCAGATGATATACCGGTCACTCTGGAAGGAAATATAGATGTTGAAATTGTTCAAGCAGATATGAAGAAAACCTAGAAGAAGAAGCCATAAGAAGTGATTCAAGAAGAACCAGTTACTGCACCTAGTGTGGAAGTCGCTGAACCAGCAAACTAAGCATCATAAAAGCTTAGGGGGAGCAAACGGTGAAATATCATGAACCCCCGATTGACACCAGTAAAAGATCTTAACTAGTATGTGATACTTGTCAGATTGACAAAAGACCAGAAATGATAAAAGGCAAATTCGGGTTTACGCCCTAATAGTGGAGCATTTATTATGGTAGGTTGAGAATCTGTTTAAAAGGAATTTTCAAATCATTTTTCACTTATCATTTTTCGAGTGAAGAAGTTTTCAAGTGTAGAGTGAAGAAAAGCGATTTACACTACGATTCAAAGAATTGATCAAAATCCTGAAGAAGAATCTGAAGCAAACATCTGCTGAAGAAGTGTAGAACACAAAACGGTATTTCAGCAACCGAAGGAGTGTGTGGCTAAGTTCAAATTGCAAAGCCCTAAATTTTTATTTTTGAAGGTATTTTTTAAAATTCTCCGTTAATCATGGCTTCCACATCACATGCTAGCTCTAGTGCACCTGTTGATTCTATAGACTTCTGTAAAGCGGAAAATCGCAATCGAACCCTAGTTGCTCTCCCCTCTTCCAACTCCGAGGAGAGAGAAGGGAGGCTCGCTAGGGTTGATAGTTTTCACTTAGGGCAGAGACTTTACATTCAAAAGAGGGGTTGAAACTCACAAGATCCAATCCCACACAAGACAAGATTGGATGCTAAATGTGTTTCAAGGGGTTAAGAAAGCAAGGCTACCCTCTTTTGTAAAGAATGTGCATAGGAGAATTAAGCTAGGAATGCATAGAAAATGATAAAGATTCGCTTATAAACTGAGATAGGGATATAGTATGAAGCTGCGGACCTAGAATTAGCAGTAAAATGTCGATACGGTGCTGTCTTGCAAATTTGAGCAAAAGTTGTCAGGACGATGGCGCCCGGCACCACGGTCCTCCGAAAAATCCGCGAAACGAAGGGGGATATGTTCGTCTCTGCACAAGGATTCCAGATCTTCAATTTCAGCCGCGTACCTGCAACCTACACACAGAAAAGAGAAGACGATTGGGGGGTTAGGGATTAGGGGTTTTCTTTTAGGTCAAACCCCGGTTTTGGAATTAACCAAGTAATGAGAAATGCTGTAAATGTAAATGACTGTAATGTAAAACAAGTACTAATACCTTGTTCTAAGGATGTTTGTATCCTTATGTGCGAAGGTTTAGATGTTGTTGTTTGTTGTATGTTGTATGTAGCAAGTAGTAAGTGATCTCCTCTTCAATGGTTGAATCCTTGTCTTGAATGCAACACTTAGCCTTGAATGGAGACTTAGAAGGAATGCTTGAATGCTTGAATGCTTGAATGCTTGAATGCTTGAATGTTTGAATCTTGCTTTCGCCTTTTTTCCATCCACCTCAATGAGAGAGGAAAATGTAGTTTATATACTTGCCAATTAGGGTTAAAAGACTGATTTTCCCGACCTTAGGCCGACCAGGAAAGTTAATTTCCAATTTGCAAACAAAAAGACCCGAAGTCCTCATAGGAAACCGGGCCCAAAATAGGCCCAGGGACCAGGGCACTGGGCGCCATGGTCCTGAAGGACCAGGGCGCTGGGCGCTCTAGTCCCACCTCCCAGGACAGCAGGGTGCAAGGAGGTTCAGGCCAGGGTGCTTAAAAAATGCAGTTTTTATTGTCGTAATCAGGTTTCGGGGTCTCCATTCAAGTTGCGTGTTGCGTCGCCATCGTGAAGACCGAAATGCAGTCGAAATTGCAACTGTCGCAATTTTAGGACACTACATTTAGCCCCCACTTTAGCGGCAGTATGTATGCTCATACTTCCGGTAAAGTACAAGGAAACAACATTGAAAGACTTTCACCATGTCAAGGAGGCAAGATACACCAAGCCCCCAGTGGACTAAGGATCTTACGACTTCGATTGACAAAGTAAAAGGGAAGATCACGAGGGAGAACCATGACTATTAGTAGTAAGGTTCCCTCACTATGAGTCATGCAAGAGAAATACCAAAAATTAACCATGCACGAAGGATCAATAAGCACTCCACGGCAAGCTGTATTCTTGACTTTTGCAACTATGTATAAAGGACCATCAGGTGCCCTAATGGTTTCACTAGAATCAAATGTGATGGAAGGTTCTTTAGGGATTTCTTGCTACTCTACAAAGTTAATCACATTCGGAGTCATAGACACAAGACCATCAGATGATAAAGAGGAATCATTAGCCTCAATCGCTTTAGAGGTATGAGAAGTATGAGAAGGTAATGGATCAGTAAAAATCTGAAGATTTTGGTTAGGAGGAGCTACAGATGTATTGCCTTTATCATTCACTCCAGAAACAGAGATAGTATTATTATCAATCAAATCTTGAATTTTGCCCTTTAAAGAAAAACATTTTTCAGTATCATGCCCAGGTTGACGATGAAATTGACAAAAAGCTTTGTTATCAAAATAAGGTGAAGTAATCTTTGCAGGATCAATTTGTCTTATAGGAGGAAGAGTAAGCACATTTTGTTCCAATAACTTATTCATAATACTATGCAATGATTCATTCAAAGGAGTATACTTTCTTTCTTTCTTGAAAAATTTAGAAATAGGAGGCACACCTGATGCTGCATTCACATTGTTGTTGATGATGTTTTCATTGAATTTGATGGAATCTCTGTTTGGTTTAAACTTCCCAAGTTGTTGACTGCTATCACCCTTATCACTCAGAGCCATAGGATGTGATTGTTCCATTTGACTCACAGTCAGTTGATAATTGTGAAGAGTTGCACACAACTGTTGGAAAGAAGTAAACTCAGAAAATAGAAGTTTGTCTTGAATATATTTTTGTAAATTAGAAATAAAGATTCTTTGAATATCATTATCAGGCACTGGAAAAGAAATTTGAGCATACAAATGCTTATATCTACCAATGAAATCAGTCACTTTTTCTTTAACACCTTGTTTACAATGCATTAAATCAATCAAAGTAACTTTAGGACTTATATTGTTTTGAAATTGTTGAATGAAAGCATTTGCAAGTTGTTCAAAAGAAGTAATAGAATAAGAAGGCAATGAGCAATACCATTGTAGGGCTTTGTCTCTTAATGTTCTAGTGAATAGTTTTGCAAGCAACCTTTGGTCATAAGCAAAATCAGTACAAGTTGTTTGAAAAGTCTTAACATGTGTTAGAGGATCTCCTTTACCATTATAAAGCTCCAAATGCAGGATTTCAACATGTTTAGGGGGAATAGCTCTAACAATGTCAAGAGAAAGCAGGCTCGCAACATCGAATGTGGGCACACTAAACTTAGATTGATTCATAGAGGCAATTTGTTGCTGTAAAGAAGAGACAGTCTGTGCAAGATTGTTAATGGTCGCTTCAGTCGAAGAATTCATATTAGGTGTGTTAGATTGAGATGGAGGTGTGATGTTATTGAAAGAAGGTAGAGAATAAGGTGGTGGGACTCTATGATAGTCAATCATAGGGGATGATTGGACAAGAGGAACACTATAAGGAGGAATGGAATGGTTAAATGAATTGCCCCCTTGCATCATGTTCATTTATGAAGATATAATAGGAACACTCATTGAAGGAATGTATGAAGAAATCGGATTGAATGAAGGAATAGGATTAATTGAAGAGGAAGGATTGCCCCCATGACTGGTAACCACAGGAGGAATGTCTTGTATAGAAGTAGTCATTATGTTTGATGTAAAGGTAGGTATGCTAGCAATAGGAGTTGTCAAAGGAATAGAATGATCAACTTGTGTAGGAGGTTGTGTATAACCTAAAGTTTCAGCGCAACTCTTCATAGGCATCACATTCGAATCCACAATGTGTGCAATACCACGCAAAATATCAATTCCATTCTTATCACTTTGAAGCATATGTTTTAGACCCTCAATTAAAGGAAGAGCTTGACTATCGGGATACTCATGAGACATCCATTGGTGAAAATCGTCAAATTGGTTATCCAATTTCGAAAGTTGTTCAACAGAAACCTCATGGAGAGCTTCTTCATCATTAGGAGGATTAGAGGAATTACCCATGTCCTCGTTAAAAAGGCTATTCAAATTAGGTTCCATCTCCTCAGTAGTTAAACCTCGGAAAGACTTAATTCTATGGCTTCGTCTAACGGGAATAGTGTAAGTAGGGCTTATTGTTGTAAAACTCATGCACTAGAAAGAGAGAGAAAATTTTGAATTTAGAGGTAGCAATTTTCAATAAAATCAGCCAATCTTCTGGATTTAAGCTGTTAAATGCAATCACGACAGTCTCCCAAAATTTCGGAAAAAATGTCCGCGACCGTGGCGCTCGGAGTGCAACACGGTCCTTGCAACTTTTTTCGAAATTTGCAGGGATGAAAGTTATGATGATTTTATAGCTAATCTGAAAAAATTGAGTGATTTTACGATCTGTAGATAGGCCAAATTAAAGTTGCAATCTCAAAATTGAACCTTATCAAGATTGTCGAAAAATGCAAAATTTGAATTTTTGAAAAAGAGAGGGAAACTGAAATTTTGAATTTTATGATTTTAGAGAGAATGTCAAAAGCAATGCAAATTTTGAATTTTAAAAATTGACTCAATTTCACGCAAAATTCAATTTTGAAAGTGGAAATCAAAGTTGTTGTAATTAAGCACTTAATTTCAAAAGTCACAAATTGCAAGAATTTGAATAAAGCACTGAAATTTCGAATGAATGCAAATACACTTTCCAGATTTAGGATAGTAAGAACACAATTTTGACACAAAATTTTAATTTTGATGATTTTTAAATGATTAGAAGCCTTAAACCAAGCAATCACGAGACCAACTTTGACTGTAAATTTGAAAGTGTTAGAATTAACAAAATCATGCAAAATTCTGGATTTTAGCAGGAAAATACAGTAAGATCTTGCTCCCGAAATTTCAGAAAAAATGTCGGGGATGATGGCGCTCGGAGTGCACATGGTCCTCGCAACTTTTTTCCAAATTTTCAGGGATGAAAGATATTGTGATTTTATTGCAGAATCCACAGTTATAGCTGATTTGGAGATGTTTTGATCAGTGAAATTGTCGGACAAAGGTTGAATCAAGAGGGTTTCAAAAATTAGGGTTTTGACACTTAACCACTTAATTTTCAAAATTAAAGCACAGATATGAATTGATAATTTGTAATAGAAGGGCAGATCTAAAACAAACATTAACAATTAAGCATTTCACAAGTTCAATTACTAAAAAGAAATTTTAGGGTTTTTATGCAATCACCTCTAAAATTTTGCAAAAGATCAAACATGGAAATGTAATCAATTTTTTCAGATCTAAGCATGAAAAATCAGAAAGGATGTTCACGTCGGGTTCACCAAAATGTAAAGCAAAAAATCGCAATCGAACCCTAGTTGCTCTCCCCTCTTCCAACTCCAAGGAGAGAGAAGGGAGGCTCGCTAGGGTTGATGGTTTTCACTTAGGGGAGAGACTTTACATTCAAAAGAGGGGTTGAAACTCACAAGATCCAATCCCACACAAGGCAAGATTGGATGCTAAATGTGTTTCAAGGGGTTAAGAAAGCAAGGCTACCCTCTTTTGTAAAGAATGTGCATAGAAGAATTAAGCTAGGAATGCATAGAAAATGATAAAGATTCGCTTATAATCTGAGATAGGGATATAGTATGAAGCTGCGGACCTGGAATTAGCAGTAAAATGTCGATACGGCGTTGTCCTGCAAATTTGAGCAAAAGTTGTCTGGACGATGGCGCCCGGCGCCACGGTCCTCCGAAAAATCCGCGAAACGAAGGGGGATCTGTTCTTCTTTGCACAAGGATTCTAGATCTTCAATTTCAGCCGCGTACCTGCAACCTACACACAGAAAAGCGAAGACGATTAGGGGGTTAGGGATTAGGGGTTTGCCTTTAGGTCAAACCCTGGTTTTGGAATTAACCAAGTAATGAGAAATGCTGTAAATGTAAATGACTGTAATGTAAAACAAGTACTAATACCTTGTTCTAAGGATGTTTGTATCCTTATGTGCGAATGTTTAGATGTTGTTGTTTGTTGTATGTTGTATGTAGCAAGTAGTAAGTGATCTCCTCTTCAATGGTTGAATCCTTGTCTTGAATGCAACACTTAGCCTTGAATGGAGACTTAGAAGGAATGCTTGAATGCTTGAATGCTTGAATGCTTGAATCTTGCTTTCACCTTTTTTCCATCTACCGCAATGAGAGAGTAAAATGTAGTTTATATACTTGCGAATTAAGGTTAAAAGACTGATTTTCCAGACCTTAGGCTGACCAGGAAAGTTAATTTCCAATTTGCAAACAAAAAGACCTGAAGTCCTCTGAGGAAACCGGGCCCAAAATAGGCCTAGGGACCAGGGCGCTGGGCGCCATGGTCCTAGGGGACCAGGGCGCTGAGTGCACTGGTCCTGAAGGACCAGGGGGCTGGGAGCTCTGGTCCCACCTCCCGAGACAGCAGGGTGCAAGGAGGTTCAGGCCAGGGTGCTTGAAAAATGCAGTTTTTAGTGTCATAATCAGGTTTCGGGGTCTCCATTCAGGTTGCGTGTTGCGTCGCCATCGTGAAGACCAAAATGCAGTCGAAATTGCAAGTGTCACAATTTTAGGATGCTACATTTAGCCCCCACTTTAGCGAGAGTATGTATGCTCATACTTTCGGTAAAGTACAAGGAAACAACATTGAAAGACTTTCACCATGTCAAGGAGGCAAGATACACCAAGCCCCCAGTGGACTAAGGATCTTACGACTTCGATTGACAAAGTAAAAGGGAAGATCATGAGGGAGAACCATGACTGTCAGTAGTAAGGTTCCCTCACTATGAGTCATGCAAGAGAAATACCAAAAAATTTCAAGGCAAAGCTAAGTTCGCCAAGAAATTTTGAAGTATCTCGAAAGGATAGACAGGGTGTATGCCCCCCTACGTTAAAGCGATCGCACACGCCTCAACGGGGGTGATTTTTTTAACGTAGTGATACACATAAGAAATAAGAAAGGAAAGGAGCATGTTATCACAAAGATTTAGCCCCCAAGTGTGAGATAAACCCAAGGATAATATAGACAAACATAAAGCATGCGGTGACTTCGCTTTCCTCAGGGTCAGTATGCTGTATGATAAGTCATGTATATATATCATATGTATGTATGCATAATTTTTCATCATTCCCCAGTCAAGGAAGGTCACCTAGAAGAAGGGAACACATGTGTCTTTTGAGTCAACATGAGAGAGACCAAAAGAGATCTCAATGCTTTGCATCATCCTCAAGTAGACAGCACTAAGGACAACAAATAGAAGAATGAGAATAACATATAGAGGAAGTAACAAAAGAGAGGGGGAGAGAATCTGCTATGCTAATGTAACTAGTCTAGCACATCATCTACCCCCCGATCTTGCTGATCAATGTTTCGGGAAGGCAGGGAACATGCTAGAGAAGGGACATCCAACATAGTAGATGGAGCTATCACAAGATCCAAACAAGGGCTATGTTCATGTTCCGAGCCACGTTGTTCTTGTCTAGGAGCTAGGATAAGTGCTTTAGAAAATTTGTTAGATAAATGGTTATCAATATCAACAAGTTCATATTCACTATCAGAAGCAAGAGGAGTAACATTTTCATCATGAATAACATTTTCATCTATATCATCATCAAGATTTATAAAAATAGGATATTTAACTCGCACAGGATCAAGACCATCATGCATCTTATGTTTAGGAGATTTAGGCTTAATTTCCGGCTGAGGAGAAAATGGAATAACGCTTGTTGAAGGTGTTCTTGGAGATTGCAAAATTTGAGAAGCAGCTGCTTGAGCCCTAAGACGACGCTTTCGTCGGCATTCACGTGCAGAACGATTTTGTCTAGTCTTAGTAGGAAGTGGAGAAGATTGAGGAGGAGGAATGTTCTCATCCTTATCACTTGGGTGTTTAGGTTGTGGTCTCTTAGGCTGGATAATAGGAGAAGAAGAAGGTCTCTTCTCTCTATAAAAAGAAGGAGGAGGAACTGCTCCATATAAAGGGGGAATCTTTGGTTTAGGAAGAAGACCAAGTCCATCATGACGAGGAGGTATAGGTCTACTTTTAGAAGGTTTATTGGGCATAGACATAGTCACATCCATAGGGATGGGTTGAGAATCTTCTTGAGGAAAGACATTAGTTTTATCTTTCAAAGGAAGAACTTCCTTCTCAAGAATGATAGCAATGTCAAGTTTAGGTGTTCTAGGTTCACTTAAAGATAGAATCATATCTGTTTTCCATTTTTGATCAGATTTGAAAAGATGATCGCTTCGCGGAGGAAGAGATTGGAATTGTTTAGGCCAAAAATAATCAATAGGAACACTAGAAGTTCTTTCAACTGGTTTAAAGAGACTATGATTGACAGTAACAACTTCACCATTATGGGGAAATTTCAAACACTTATGAATAGGAGAAGCAATAGCTTTCATGGAAGATAGCCGAGGATAGCCAAGCTTCACACGAAATTGTTCGGATGAAGGAATAATAGAAAAGTTCACATCAAGAGATTTATTATGGACCTCAATGGGTAATGTAATAGAACCAATTGTAGGAGAAGAAAATGCATCAAATAATTTCACAATCACATCTGTTTTGTCATAGATCACTTGATTCAATTGCAAAGTAAAAAGAAATTCTTCAGTAATAACATTAACCATGCACGAAGGATCAATAAGCACTCCACGACAAGGTGTATTCTTGACTTTTGCAACTATGTATAAAGGACCATCAGGTGCCCTAATGGTTTCACTAGAATCAAATGTGATGGAAGGTTCTTTAGCGATTTCTTGCTGCTCTACAAAGTTAATCACATTCGGAGTCATAGACACAAGACCATCAGATGATAAAGAGGAATCATTAGCCTCAATCGCTTTAGAGGTATGAGAAGTATGAGAAGGTAATGGATCAGTAAAAATCTGAAGATTTTGGTTAGGAGGAGCTACAGATGTATTGCCTTTATCATTCACTCCAGAAACAGAGATAGTATTATTATCAATCAAATCTTGAATTTTACCCTTTAAAGAAAAACATTTTTCAGTATCATGCCCAGGCTGACGATGAAATTGACAAAAGGCTTTGTTATCAAAATAAGGTGAAGTAATCTTTGTAGGATCAATTTGACTTATAGGAGGAAGAGTAAGCACATTTTGTTCCAATAACTTATTCATAATACTATGCAATGATTCATTCAAAGGAGTATACTTTCTTTCTTTCTTGAAAAATTTAGAAATAAGAGGCACACCTGATGCTGCATTCACATTGTTGTTGATGATGTTTTCATTGAATTTGATGGAATCTCTGTTCGGTTTAAACTTCCCAAGTTGTTGACTGCTATCACCCTTATCACTCGGAGCCATAGGATGTGATTGTTCCATTTGACTCATAGTCAGTTGATAATTGTGAAGAGTTGTACACAACTGTTGGAAAGAAGTAAACTCAGAAAACAGAAGTTTGTCTCGAATATCTTTTTGTAAATTAGAAATAAAGATTCTTTGAATATCATTATCAGGCACTGGAAAAGAAATTTGAGCATACAAATGCTTATATCTACCAATGAAATCAGTCACTTTTTCTTTAACACCTCGTTTACAATGCATTAAATCAATCAAAGTAACTTTAGGACTTATATTGTTTTGAAATTGTTGAATGAAAGCATTTGCAAGTTGTTCAAAAGAAGTAATAGAATAAGAAGGCAACGAGCAATACCATTGTAGGGCTTTGTCTCTTAATGTTCTAGTGAATAGTTTTGCAAGCAACCTTTGGTCATAAGCAAAATTAGTACAAATTGTTTGAAAAGTCTTAACATGTGTTAGAGGATCTCCTTTACCATTATAAAGCTCCAAATGTGGGATTTCAACATGTTTAGGGGGAATAGCTCTAACAATGTCAAGAGAAAGCGGGCTCGCAACATCGAATGTGGGCACACTAAACTTAGATTGATTCATAGAGGCAATTTGTTGCTGTAAAGAAGAGACAGTGTGTGCAAGATTGTTAATGGTCGCTTCAGTCGAAGAATTCATATTAGGTGTGTTAGATTGAGATGGAGGTGTGATGTTATTGAAAGAAGGTAGAGAATAAGGTAGTGGGACTCTATGATAGTCAATCATAGGGGATGATTGGACAAGAGGAACACTACAAGGAGGAATGGAATGGTTAAATGAATTGCCCCCTTGCGTCATGTTCATTTGTGAAGATATAATAGGAACACTCATTGAAGGAATGTATGAAGAAATCAGATTGAATGAAGGAATAGGATTAATTGAAGAGTAAGGATTGCCCCCATGACTGGTAACCATAGGAGGAATGTCTTGTATAGAAGTAGTCATTATGTTTGATGTAAAGGTAGGTATGCTAGCAATAGGAGTTGTCAAAGGAATAGAATGATCAACTTGTGTAGGAGGTTGTGTATAACCTAAAGTTTCAGCGTAACTCTTCATAGGCATCACATTCGAATCCACAATGTGTGCAATACCACGAAAAATATCAATTCCATTCTTATCACTTTGAAGCATATTTTTTAGACCCTCAATTAAAGGAAGAGCTTGACTATCGGGATACTCATGAGACATCCATTGGTGAAAATCATCAAATTGGTTATCCAATTTCGAAAGTTGTTCAACAGAAACCTCATGGAGAGCTTCTTCATCATTAGGAGGATTAGAGGAATTACCCATGTCCTCGTTAAAAAGGCTATTCAAATTAGGTTCCATCTCCTCAGTAGTTAAACCTCGGAAAGACTTAACTCTACGGCTTCGTCTAACGGGAATAGTGTAAGTAGGGCTTATTGTTGTAAAACTCATGCACTAGAAAGAGAGAGAAAATTTTGAATTTAGAGGTAGCAATTTTCGGTAAAATCAGCCAATCTTCTGGATTTAAGCTGTTAAATGCAATCACGACAGTCTCCCGAAATTTCGGAAAAAATGTCCGGGACCGTGGCGCTCGGAGTGCAACACGGTCCTTGCAACTTTTTTCGAAATTTGCAGGGATGAAAGTTATGATGATTTTAGAGCTAATATAAAAAAATTGAGTGATTTTACGATCTGTAGATAGGCCAAATTAAAGTTGCAATCTCAAAATTGAACCTTATCAAGATTGTCGAAAAATGCAAAATTTGAATTTTTGAAAAAGAGAGGGAAACTAAAATTTTGAATTTTATGATTTTAGAGGGAATGTCAAAAGCAATGCAAATTTTGAATTTTAAAAATTGACTCAATTTCACGCAAAATTCAATTTTGAAAGCGGAAATCAAAGTTGTTGTAATTAAGCACTTAATTTCAAAACTCACAAATTGCAAGAATTTGAATAAAGCACTGAAATTTCGAATGAATGCAAATACACTTTCTAGATTTAGGATAGTAAGAACACAATTTTGACACAAAATTTCAATTTCGATGATTTTTAAATGATTAGAAGCCTTAAACCAAGCAATCACGAGACCAACTTTGACTGTAAATTTGAAAGTGTTAGAATTAACAAAATCAGGCAAAATTCTGGATTTTAGCAGGAAAATACAGTAAGATCTTGCTCCTGAAATTTCGGAAAAAATGTCGGGGACGATGGCGCTCGGAGTGCACACGGTCCTCGCAAATTTTTTCCAAATTTTCAGGGATGAAAGATATTGTGATTTTATTGCAGAATCCAAAGTTACAGCTGATTTGGAGATGTTTTGATCAGTGAAATTGTCGGACAAAGGTTGAATCAAGAGGGTTTCAAAAATTAGGGTTTTGACACTTAACCACTTAATTTTCAAAATTAAAGCACAGATATGAATTGATAATTTGTAATAGAAGGGCAGATCTGAAACAAACATTAACAATTAAGCATTTCACAAGTTCAATTACTAAAAAGAAATTTTAGGGTTTTTATGCAATCACCTCTAAAATTTTGCAAAAGATCAAACATGGAAATGTAATCAATTTTTTCAGATCTAAGCATGAAAAATCAGAAAGGATGTTCACGTCGGGTTCACCAAAATGTAAAGCGAAAAATCGCAATCGAACCCTAGTTGCTCTCCCCTCTTCCAACTCCGAGGAGAGAGAAGGGAGGCTCGCTAGGGTTGATGGTTTTCACTTAGGGGAGAGACTTTACATTCAAAAGAGGGGTTGAAACTCACAAGATCCAATCCCACACAAGGCAAGATTGGATGCTAAATGTGTTTCAAGGGGTTAAGAAAGCAAGGCTACCCTCTTTTGTAAAGAATGTGCATAGGAGAATTAAGCTAGGAATGCATAGAAAATGATAAAGATTCGCTTATAAACTGAGATAGGGATATAGTATGAAGCTGCAGACCTGGAATTAGTAGTAAAATGTCGATACGACGTTGTCCTGCAAATTTGAGCAAAAGTTGTCAGGACGATGGCGCCCGATGCCACGGTCCTCCGAAAAATCTGCAAAACAAAGGGGGATTTGTTCGTCTCTGCACAAGGATTCCAGATCTTCAATTTCAGCTGCATACCTGCAACCTACACACAGAAAAGCGAAGATGATTGGGGGGTTAGGGATTAGGGGTTTGCCTTTAGGTCAAACCCCGATTTTGGAATTAACCAAGTAATGAGAAATGCTGTAAATGTAAATGACTGTAATGTAAAACAAGTACTAATACCTTGTTCTAAGGATGTTTGTATCCTTATGTGCGAAGGTTTAGATGTTGTTGTTTGTTGTATGTTGTATGTAGCAAGTAGTAAGTGATCTCCTCTTCAATGGTTGAATCCTTGTCTTGAATGCAACACTTAGCCTTGAATGGAGACTTATAAGGAATGCTTGAATGCTTGAATGCTTGAATGTTTGAATCTTGCTTTCGCCTTTTTTCCATCTACCCCAATGAGAGAGGAAAATGTAGTTTATATACTTACCAATTAGGGTTAAAAGACTGATTTTCCCGACCTTAGGCCGACCAGGAAAGTTAATTTCCAATTTGCAAACAAAAAGACCTGAAGTCCTCATAGGAAACCGGGCCCAAAATAGGCCTAGGGACCAGGGCGCTGGGCGCCATGGTCCTGAAGGACCAGGGCGCTGGGCGCTCTGGTCCCACCTCCCGGGACAGCAGGGTGCAAGGAGGTTCAGGCCAGGGTGCTTGAAAAATGCAGTTTTTAGTGTCGTAATCAGGTTTCGGGGTCTCCATTCAGGTTGCGTGTTGCGTCACCATCGTGAAGACCGAAATGCGGTCGAAATTGCAAGTGTCACAATTTTAGGATGCTACAACTTCATTCAACAAAAGGCAAGATACAATGCCCTATCTCAAATACCCACTGGTGTTATAGTGGAAGAAGGCATTTCAGATTTCTTTGACTACAAGATTGAAGACCTAGGATCTCTGATGATCCATTCCTAGTTGAGTTTGTTTTGCAGGAAGGATAAGAAGATTAAACTGAAATTCAGCATTCTGGAAAAGAAGAAACTTCACAACGCAGTCTATTTTCTTGAAGAATTTTTGGATGATCACATTCGCATTATTCTGAGTAGAGTACATGGTGATAAGATGTACGTAGAGTGGACGCATGATATCACACTAGAATCAATTCATGCCATCACCGATTTCTACATCGTCGATGAAGTACCAGCCCTAAGAAAGATTAGCAAGACAAAAATGACTAAGCTCACCGGTTCTATGAGTGATTCATGGGGAATGACTGTCAATTCAATCAAGGATGATCTTGTCAAATATGCATGTATGGTGATAGAATACCAGACGTTTCATCCTAGCAGAATCAACTTTGTCTCTACTACAGCGGTAAATGCTGCCTATAGGATGATCAAGGAAGATGCATCGTTTGATTTGTGCACTTGTATGTAAACACAACTTATGTTGAATCTCAAGTCGATCAAACAAGACAATGCATTGAGATTTAAGTTCAGACAACTATTGGTTGGGTTGTTCTTCTACTTCCAAGTCTACTTTCCAGGAGTAGGTGATATTGAGTGGTCTGCTAACTAACCAGTGGCAAAGCAAATCAAGGAAAGCCTACAAGTGGTTGGAACCGACTATTCGGAAGTGCTGAACAAATACTTTGATGAATTCAGATGCAAAATGAACCAAAGGGTAAGAATATCTAGTGATATAGTCAAAAAGTATGAGGAGGACATCTGCTTCACAATCAAAGTTGATGAGTACATAATGGAGGCGGTTGAGCCTAGACAGGATGAAGTGGAACCAATGGGATATGAGGTAATGTATGATATGCTAGATGGGTATGCCTCTACCCTACTTGCCTTGCCTCTTGATCCAAAGGCAAAGAAAACCGACACCTATCTAGAAAGGGTTACACCAGTTAAAAAACCCTTAGTAAAGAAGGGAAAGGTAGTGCTTTCAACATCGGCACTAGTTATTGCAGCAAGTCCCAAAGTGACCAAGCGGTCACCAGTAAAGAAGAAACCAAAAGCGGCACCTGCCATAGTCTTCGAGAGAAAGTGGAAGACAAAGAACAATACAATAGCCTCAAAGGACACTATCTCTGAAGAACAACCTAAAAAGACCAGGCAATCAAAGAAAAAGTCAAAGAATAAATCGACAACATTTGCACTGGTAAATATTGACATTTCTTCTTACAAACCTTTGACACATTGTCAAAGAACAATTAAGCATATTAGAAGAAAAGTACTTCGTGATTTGAAAGAATGCTTTGATGATTTTAATAATGATGAAAAGGAAGAAGTTGAACAGGAAGTTATCAATTATTTATGTATTAATGATCGGTGACCTTCAGAAATTAAGTCTGAGACACCTGATTCTTTATATAATTCTTTAGATAACAAATGGTGCATTGCCATAGAGAAAGAATAGGAAATAAGAGAAGTATTTTCACATTACTTCACTAATGTACCTAGATCAGAATTGTATGAAGTAGTGGAGAGATATAAGGGCCTCTTCTTCATGAGAAGAAGAAGACTCCAATTGTTGGAAGGAAAAGTTTCGGAAGTGGTCAAAGATACCCACTCCCTTGCTCAATTGGCATTAAGATTGCATCAAGTAGCCGAAGCCAATGAAAAGGCTGAGAAAAAACCAGAAATCACTCAACCGAATGAAGTTTACAACAGTGAAGGAGAACCAGTCACCATTCAAATAGACCTGATTGATGTTGATGCCTTAAACAGTGACAATGTTACTCCGGATGCACCAGCAAAAACAGAAGAGAAGAAGAAATAGGAGGAAGAAAAGACAAAACATGCAGAACAGGAAAAGAAGAAAGAGGATGAGAAGAAAAAGAAAGAGGAAGAAAAGAGAAAAGAAGAGGAGAATAAGAAATAAGAAGAAGAGAAGAAGAAGGAAGTGGAAAAGAAAGAGGAATAAAAGAGAAAAGAAGAGGAGAATAAGAAACAAGAAGAAGAGAAGAAGAAGAAGGAAGCAGAGAAGGATGAGGAGAAGAGAAAGGAAGAGGAGAAGAAAAAGGAAGAGGAGAAGAAAAAGGAAGAGGAGAAAAAGAAGGAGGAAGAGGAGAAGAAGAAGAAGGATGAAGATGAAGAGAAGCGAAAAAGAAGAGGAGAAAAAGAAGGTAGATGAGGACAAGAAAAGAGCTAAAGAGAAAGAGGAAGCGACACAGACCACTCAGATGGAGACTCCAAAGGCAATCGGTAGTCAAGCCAAACCGGCTAACATTACCAATCCCATTGACCTCTAGTCTGCAAATGAATCAGAGCTGCTGCAGAGCATTAAGCTTACTCAAGAGCGATTGGATTCTCTAAGTAGGAAAAAGGAGGAAGATGTTATCCAAACTGTAGTGGAAACACTCACCAATTTGATACCAGTACGAACCTCCCTAGTACTGATTCCTCACTTGCCCAATTAAAGCTTCTATGTATAGTTGGGTCAAAAGCCTGGAAGAAGTTGCAGAAGCAAATGCTAAGAAGGAGCTTGAAAAGGCTCTGAACATTGCCTTGGTGAAGAAGTTCAATGAGCTTCGGTCAGAACTTCAAAAGGCATAGAAGGACATCAGAGATGCAATGGATGAGGGCAATCTACTACTCAGCAAGATTTGTCAACCTCATCTATTCTGTGATGATGTGCTCACTCAGAAGGACAAACTGGAATCTGATATGCAGTCATTTATTAGCACCTTCAAGATGCCATATGATTCCTTCTCCACATATGGACAAAGTGCTCACCGGTTTCAACTCCAGTCTGCAAGAATTGAGGCAGAGATAAGAAACTGGACATGTAATTTGCAAAAACTTCAACTGGTCCTACTGCCAAGATTACATATTCTCCAGAAATGCTACCTCAATCTAGATGCCCTAATGGTCACTCAAGAGATGAGTACCATGGATGCCATGGAGGAGCAGGTTTATCAGATGCAAATGGAGAATGAGGTTGCTACCTCATTGCTTGAATCATGGTCTTTATCCATGAAGACATTTATGTAGGATTTTATATCAGTTTTTGACAAATTTCACTCTTTATTGTCATGAGCTCTTATTTTGTTAATGCTAATAGAACAAGGGTTATTCAGCTATACTTTGTCATTGTTGGCAAAGGGGGAGTAGTATTTGTATTTAAAATTTTGATGAGGATTAGTATTCTATATTTAAATTTTGATGCATGCTATTTATACTTTCATGTCTATCTCTATAAGAAAGTCGTATACATTGTATTGTTTGCCAAAGGGTTAGTGTATATGCTTAGGGGGAGTAATTTTGTTTATGGCATGATTTTGTTGTAAAACACATAGATGTCAAAATTTTTTGTAAGTGTTGCCATCAATGCCAAAGGGGGAGATTGTTGGCATTTTTGATGATTATGTTGTGATTGTCATTGATGAACATAAACTTGCTATGAGATCACTTTGTGAATGTATGAATTGTGCTCAACTGGTATTATGTTGTAGTCTTTAGACTATCAACGTTATGCAGAAAGTGTTTACTGATCTCAAATGGTATAAAGACCCAAGCGGCATAAGAAGATCAAGCGGTTTGAAGATCTCAAGTGGAGAAGAGCAAAGGAGCCAGAAGCGGCAGTTATCAGTTTCCTAGTCTTCAATTTTTGTCAATCAGAAATCTATTTGAATTGGTATTACTCTGAGTTACCAACCGGTAACCGAAAAGTTGGACAAGCCGGTAATACTTTGTGGTGAGTTACCATCCATCGACACTTTGACGGTGATTTTGTGTTGTGTTATCAAATGTGTCTAGATACAATGAACCTAGGAACTTGCAATGTAATCCTATTTGACTGACATGAAATTAGATTCCTTTTAAGGACATCATGTCTAGGGTTTTGTGTGTGATAGAGAGTATGCAAGTATAGTTGTTAGGTTTTGTAGTGGTTGTCAAACTTCTTGAATTTGCAATCTTAAATGAGAAGATCAAGTCTATGAGCTGTAACAGAGTGAGGAGTTACTGAAGACTGAAGTAATGCTGAAATGGATTAGCTATGAGCTACAATGGATCTGATCAAGCAGGCTGTGCCATTTTCTAGATCATTCACTTGTTGATTACTCACATCTTTGACAAGTTAGAAACCCTTAACTGGGTAGGCCCAGAAAAGCCTTTGTAAATCCTCTAACAAGGTGGTTCACATCTGTGGATCTGAAATCCTCTCACAAGGTAGTCTTTAATTGAACTTATCTCCTAATAGAGATTGAGATTCCTAATAGGATCTATTCTGGTAAAGAACATTGTATGACCTTAGTTGGTCTGACCTTAACCAGTCTAGTTACTATTTTGCAGAGTTACTATTCTGCAGATAGTTACTTGTGAGTTTCATCTCACCGTGGTTTTTCTCATTTGGGTTTCCATGTCAAAATCTCTTGTGTTATGGTGATTGTGCTTCTGTGGGTGAATGCATTATATTCTATTTGGTTTGCATGTGTGTTAACCAGTTTGTTTGCTAAACTGTGTTACCAGTTCACTGCTAGACTATTAAAGTTTTGAAGTATAATATTTTTTGGTATACTAATTCAACCCCCACTCTTAGTATTCATCAGATATCACTCCCATTACCCTTCCTAGCCAAGAGAAGAGTATTGAGAGTCAGTCTTACAGATGGGAAGGCAAATATTTTCCACAATAGAGATCTACAACATCGAAGGAAACCATCTAGCCTAGCACAAAAACCCACCACAATAGGACTATTATTGAGTAGGGGAGCCCAATGCAGCACCCAACCCACCAATAGGA
Source organism: Cryptomeria japonica (assembly GCF_030272615.1). Classification (NCBI taxonomy): domain Eukaryota; kingdom Viridiplantae; phylum Streptophyta; class Pinopsida; order Cupressales; family Cupressaceae; genus Cryptomeria; species Cryptomeria japonica. Next base: position 881,080,446 of record NC_081409.1, on the reverse strand, counting down.
GTGAATCCCACATGAAGTTTCTCCACTAGTGAGTGAAATCAAAGTAGGCACACTTACCCCTCATTGGAACCCTAACTCCCCAAGTCAATAGGAGCAAAAAGTACACCATGAAGAGCCACACCTCAAACATCATTGAAAGCATGGCAGACATCAAACATGCATAGACCCTGCAAAGAAGGCTCTGCCACTAAGAAATTCTCAATACCCACCAAAAACATGAAGTAGGGCATAGAGGAGAAAAATCCCCACACCCATCAATAGCACTCCCCAACCATAGCCCCTTAGGAGGCCAAGTAGCAAAGTACCACACCACAACAATAGCCAGAAAAAAGAATCCACAACAACCCAAGTACAGATAGCATAGAATGGATAGAGAAAGTCAAACCAGCTAGGCAAAGGCAAGCTCTAGCAAGCCACAACAATTGTGATGGAAAACAAACCACCTCCATCCACAAACCCAACAATCAAAGAAAAAAGGGGCTCCTTTAGCACATAATAGGGCCACACCGAAGCAACCACATCATAGAGAAAAATAGATGCTAAGAGCGAGGAAGAGTGCCAAGCAACCTAAGACATAAACCCCCAAAATAGGGAAGTCCATGCACTAAGGGAAAACGTCCATGAAGGACCCAAAAAAAGGACCCCCCAACAAAGAACATTTAAATTTTAAAATGTTATAAAATATATGGTAATTCATTAAATATATTGTTTATATGTTTAGAATTACTGAAATAATTTTTCTTGTAAAGTAATAAAAGAAATTAGACTAAAAATTATGCATTATAGTTGAAGTTCTATGTTGGATAAAAATTTATTGGAATTAAATTATATCACATATAAGCTACTTTATTTTATCTCTAATAGTATCTATATTATCATTTATAGAATAGTGTCAAATATATTCATATAGAAAGGTGGATGAAAAAATTCACACCCTAGAGTCCATAGGCCATTACAAATAGAAGAACAAAAGAATAAAATCATAAAAATAATAAACAACTAATCAATAAGTTGTAAGAGATAAGATAAATGGAGTAGGAAGATCCTAATAACCTAGTTTTATACAAACATCAATTGGGTTTGAAGCAACAATGAGAAATTTGCATCCATCACTATCATTATTATCTTGAGTTTCTTCAAAAGTTACAAAAATAGGATAAATGGAAAATTCCAACTAGGAGAACTTGTTGAAATTAGGCTAGCTTATATTTCCATGAAAATGAGTTGGTGGGGAAGAAAAGTGGCAAGAGATATCTTGTGACCATCCTTGTTAAGCATGATCTCTTTTAACAAGAGAAGGGAAAACATGATAATGAGCCACCCAAGTTGTGTCATCGATGACATGTTCGAGTAGAAAAGTGGCCTTGACAAGAAATAAGAGTCAATGAAACTTTAAAAATAGGACTAGTGAATCTTAAAATTACACAAAGGATATTGCCTCAATGATCTAATAAAACCTATAAATAGGTAACCTTGAGTTTAACTTATACTGTTGCACTAGAATCTATAACAAAATAGTTCAAAAAATCAAAGCTTTAGAGCAAGGTAAAAAATGATGATAAATAAAATATATAATGAAAAACAAAAAAAATTGAAGCCTCGTTACTCTCCAATGCACATGTGATCCACATTATACACAACCAACCCCTAGTGCTAAATGGATATTGAACCCAAAGCACCTAAAAGTCATACACACAAAAATAATGACAAGCCACCCATTGTAAAGCATACATTTTTTGCAAGGAAGACTAGGGGAAATCATAAAGAATATTTTCGAATTTCAAATAAGAAGCTTCACTAGGCACCCAATAGGAATAATATTAAACATGGGTGGCAACAAAAATATTTAATCAAATATAAAACTTTCATTCTAAAGATAATTATTTAATAACCCAATAATCTGATATCTTCTCAATTTGAACAAGAACAACTTGCCACAAAGCTATAGGAGAAAATTGAAAAGTAGAAGAATTTATCAAAACATATATTTTTTCATACTTATTTCTTTGGACACTTATATGAATTAAGCCAAAGTGGCTTGATTGAGAATATTTTTTTGTAACATTAGTCTTGAGGCTTTGTAAGAAAATTCAAATAGTGAAGAAAACGCTTAATATTAAATTCTTCCTCTAAGGGAATTAAAAACAAATCGATTATCAAAATGATGATTAACAACCTAAACTAAAGAATCGGGTAGAGAAATATATTAAACAAAAACTTGAGCAATTGAATGTGTGAGAATATATAGAAACCTTTAACAACCATTACATACAAAGTTGACGCTAAACGACATCCTTGGAAAATAGACCCGAAGAGGCCAAATTAATTATATTGATGACTAGTAATGATGAGATAGCGTAAGAGATATGAAAATCACATATAAGAATATTGGAGAAATTGAGGACTAAATCCTAAATATTTATGCATAGTCAAGATGAAAGGCCACTCAATATTAATATAGGTTTAATCAATATCAATCTTGATGAATATGGCATGTTGATGAGATCATTAGGCCAATTTCACACCTTCACACATAGAATTGATATCATCCAAAATAAATCTAGTTTCCTAAAGGTGCATAATTTAATGAAGGAGATGATTGAATTTATAATATGTACAATAGGTTAAAATCTAGCATTCAATAGTGAGTTGATATGATTTTGAAAGATCTACAACTGATATGATTATAATTTATATAACAAGTCAAAACATAATTATCAATAGTGAGTTGATATAATTTTTAGATACTTAAAATTTTATTATTGATGCATCTAGATTTCATATGATTGATTTTTTAGATAAATATAAGAAATTTCCTCGAAAAATTGAAAGTTCTCACAAAAGTGACATCTATTAAACATAATGAGTCAATTATATGATTAAATTAATAATTTGTAGAATAAACTAATGTATAATATTTATTAATGGGTTGTGGTGATTTTAAAAAACCTAAACTAATCATATTGAGTTTTAATTTTTATAATAAATTTAAATAATATGTAATTTTAAAAGACCCATAATATTATTATCGGTGGATCTAGTAAATTTCATTGTTAAAATATCTGATTTCACGTGGATTTTGTGGGAGTGATTTACCTCAATATGGATGAGAATCCATGAAAGATCATGTTGCGCACATAGATGTTATATGCCACCAATATTTTTTAACGAATAGTACTATAGTCATAACAAAGTGATTTGACTTTTCTAAGAATATGTGGTATTTGATGACATGTTTTTTCCCTTTTTTTTCACACAAGGGGTAAAAATTTATTAAGTGGAAAGAAGAACAGAAAGTAAGAAAGGTCTATAGCCCAACAAAAAAAAAAAGAATTAACCATTCCTATCCTCCACCAAATTCCCTAACAAATGTGACAAATCCATCTGCAAATGTCCCTATTCTACACTATTCCAACATTCCAATCCATTAGATATCGATTTCACTAGGGAATTCGCTACTTGATTCCATTCTTTATGAATATGACAAAAAGTGTCAGAGTCAAAAGACCCACTTAACCATAGAATATATCAAATGATCATAGCTAAATGCCAATTAAAATCATCCAAGTGCTGCTCATTCAACAAATGCACTACCACTTGTGAATTAGATTTATAAATAATCTATTTTCAACCAAGAGCACAACCTTGCTCCAATGCATACAAGATGGAAATGTCTTCCATGAATTTATTAGTATGAAACCCTCTATAAATGGAAAAGAGAATCTAAATAGTACCAGAGCTATCTCTACCAATACCACCTATTATAATATTTTAGAAATGTCTATTACCTTAAAATTATAGGTTTATAAATTTATTTGTTAAATGTATCTCTATAAAATGGAAAATTAAAGTTTATTATTTTACATTTTTATTTTTAAATTTATGGTTTTTATTAAATATAAATACATGTGTTTATAATAAATTTATGTTTTTAAATCAACTAATAAAATTTTGTATAGTCATAATTTCACATTTTGGACATTACGAAATGAATTTTTATTATAAACTTTTGATAAATGAATCAATTATAATAATTTATAATTAATTTAAGTGTGATTAAAGATTGTAAACGAGCAGGTAGGATTTAGTGTCTTCTAGTATTTGTTAGGTATGCAACTAATACAAATTTATTCAACTCCTACTATTATATCGAATATAATTTTATTTTCTATTTTTTAGGTTTTCTACAAGAGAATAAAGAAATTGGAATTGATGTAGAATCATTTTGGATGCAATGATTTACTTTAGTGTTTTGTCTGTCTAGTGTGTTTTTCCCTTGCCATACCACATTTATCGTAGGATTTTAATTTTTCAATGGGCTCATCTATCCTTATCCCAACAGTTGATGTAGGTTTTGGAGATTTGGCATCGAGCGACTATGGAACTCCTAAAAAAATGACCTCCCAAGTTTCTCCCACAAGCATTTCATGAGATATGTCTTCTAGTAGCCCCAATGTAATCATGCATGTCAAAGACTTTAACAGTGCATTTTAGTGGATTGATAAAATTACCTTAATATGCTACTTTATGGGTAGGATTTTGTGTGAAAGCATGTTGTGTGATTGGTTTGCCAAAGCTTAGGCCCCACATGGGGTCTGGCTTGATGGTGTTAAAAATCTCACCAGGGGTTTCTTTTTGTTTCATTTTTCCAATTCCACCCATCTTGAAGGTGTTTTGTGTCATGGGCCCCAATTTGATTAGTCTTCCTTGCTTTTTTTTTCAGTCATGGTTGTGAGACTTTACTATCTCAGATGACAAGAACCTCAAGGTCCTTGTCTCAATTGAGTTCCCAGGTCTCTCTTTCCCTAATTGTCCTTTCTTGTAAACCATTGCTCAATCTACTAACACGGTGGTTTGCATGGAACCTACTTATTTTTTCATATGCATCCCAAAAAAAGGGTTTGTGTGGAAGTATATTTGTATTGAGACCTCAAAGAGACTACTAAAATTTAGATAGGAGATCAATGCCACTCTCAATGAGTTCTCTATCTAAATCTTCCTAATACATGCTATCAGTGCCATTTCTCTGAGCATAAAATTAGGGATTATCCTCTATGCTCCTCTAAGACTACTAAGAATGAGGATGAATGGACTATAGTGGTTCACAAACCTGAAATAGTTCTTTAGCTACTTCTTAAGAGAAATCTAGTTCTATGGATGTACATCACAGTACAAAATAACATAGAGGGTTTAGTAAGAAAGACAAGAAATAAAGAACCAAGGAGAAAGGAGGAAAGATTAGAAATATACTACTTCAAAAATAAATAATCATACCTCTTCATGAAAAAGGTGAACAACTTTAGAAGGAGGAGGTCAAGTGTTCATACTATAAGAGATCTGGCCATGGTGAACACAAGTGTTTAAAGAATCAAATTGATCACCTTTCACAACTTCTAGAAAATAATAATATCAAGGTGCCTGATTAAATCAAAAAGAGTTCATCAAAAGGATCACCTAAGGATGCAAATAAAAGTAAGGGAAAAGGAAAGGGCAAGGACCTAGTTATTTTTTCTTCACAACCAAATTCTTGAATCATTGACTCAAGTGAATCACACCACATGTCTTCTTCAAAACATTATTTTACCTCTTTAGAGCCATTTTCTATGCATAAGATACTAATGGGTGATGAAATTATTTATGATGTGTTTGAGAGACAGTTTTTTAATATGGGTGAAGGAATATTTAAGGATATCCTTTTTGTTCAATATTAAGAACTAATACCCTATCTATTTATTAGATCACTAACATTGGTTCTGACAAGCGAGTTGAGATCACACCAAATACAATATTAATTTGGGAAATGGATAATGAGTCTATTGTTGTTCTGGGTAAATAAAATCATCAATCAAGTTATATTAATTTTCTCATTTTTTCTTGATTCTCCTTTGATAGTCTTAATCACTCATTCAAATGAGGTGACATGTATGTGGCATCAATAATTTGGCCACTTTAACTACTGTTACTTGCAGTATCTCACTCAATAGGACATCGTTTAAGGGTTTCCTTCTATTCAATTTTTTGATGGTGTTTGTAAGGGATACATTCTTGGGAAGAATCCTAAGGAGAACTATCATAAAGGAAAAGCATGAAGAGCTTCACAACTTTTGGAGTTGGTACAGAGTGACTTGGAAGGACCATTTCCACAAGCATCTTTCAATAGGGCTTAATATGTCTTGATATTTATTGATGACCTCTCTGGATATACATGGGCTTACTTTCTTAAACAAAAGTTTGAGATCTTTGAAAATTTTCTAGACTTCAAATCTTTTGCTGAGAAACCATCTAGGAATTTCATCAAGATTTCGTGCAAAGATAATGGGGGTAAACATGTTGACAGTTAGTTTAAAAAAATTTGTCCTTCAGAAGTTTTCATCATTTAACACATAGTTCCATACAATCATTAGTACAATGATGTCTTAAAACACAAGGATAATTCCTTGAAGGAGATGGCTAATTGTATGATTCACTCCAAGTCTTTGATACCTTAGTATTAGGTGGGGGACATCAATTGTATATGTTACATCTAGAACTGAGTTCCTCACAAATTTGTGAAGGGGTTAATCCTTTTCAACCCTAGATTGGTTGAAAACCCATAGTTATGAACTTTAGAGTGTTTGGTTCTCTTTCATGGGCCCACATACCGACAAATAGATGTAAGGCTATGGATTCAAAGAGAAAACCTTTCATAGTTTTTGGTATCCAAATGATGCCAAGTGGTATAGAATTCTCCGTCCAACTACTCATGATATTTTGATTGAGAGGAGTGTTCACTTTGAGGAGATCTCTTTTAGTTCTTTTCATACCAGTTGTTCATATACCATCACATTAGAGACATTGTATCATGACGATTGTTCTTTAGACAATCGAAATAATCCTAATCTTTCTAAGGAGTCTTATTCCTCCATTTTAGATGGTGAAAGTGATGATGAGGACTCACTTTCTTCTCCTAGTCATCATTCTGAGGTTGATTATTCTATCCTAGAATCACCATCCTTAGTACCTACTTGGGCTCGACAAAAATTTGATTCTCCTAGTGATTTCATTGGTGCTCCATCACATACAGGAAGAATAAGGTCAGAATTTTAGGAATCTCCATATCTCTTCATTTCTTCAACTTCTGATCCTCAACTTTTTGAGAAGCTTCAAATATTCTCAATTTATATCTTGCAATGTAGGAAGCATTCAATTCCTTGGAAATGAAGAAAATGTGGGATTGAGTCCATCTTCTTAAGTGAAGGAAACTTATTCAATCCAAGTGGATATATAAAAAAAATTGTTGTAGATGAGTTGGTTGATAAGTATAAGGCTCAGTTGGTAGCAAAATGATTCTCCTAGGTTCCTTGGATTGACTACATTGAAACTTTTGCAATAGTTTTTAAGATAAATTCCATTTGACGTTTTCTTTCTATAGCCGCACCCCATCATTGGGAAGTTCATTACATGGATGTGAAGAGTTCCTTTCTTCATGGTGACCTTGAAGAGGAAACCTAGGTAGAGAAACCATAGGGATTTTTTAAGGATCTGTCACTTGTGTATCAACTTTGAAAGTCTCTCTATGACCTTAAATAGGCTCCTCGAGCCAAGTTTGCCAAAATGGACTCATTCCTTTTGAAATTTGGTTTCACTTGATGTCATTTTAATCCAAACGTATATGTTGTACATCAAGGTAGAACTCTCAAATATCTAGTTCTTTATGTTGATGAGTTGTTGATCACAAGGAGTCACTCATCCATTATCAAGGTAATAAAAATTTCTCTACATGATAGATTTTTTTATGTCAAACTTAGGTTTTCTGTGTTATTTATTGGGGATTTGGATCACTTGGTCATCTTTAGGTATCTTTCTTAGACAACCCAAGTATGCACTTGATATGCTCTTAAGATTGTACATAGAAGATTGTAATCCTGCACTACCTCCATTTTTGTTAGGGATCAAACTCGAGGCTAAGTTCTCTTCACCCTTTTTTGATGGAATCTTATACTCATAAATTGTTAGGAGTCACATCTACTTAACTCATATGAGATGTGGAATTTCATATGATATGGGCATTAGAAAGAAGATAAGAAGATCCTCCACTATATTTAGAGCACTCTCAATTATGAAAATCAGTATGTAGAAAGTGTGGATATTTACTTGGTGGAATATATAGATTCAGATTGGACAGGTGATTCTCAAGATCACAAGTCTACTTTAGAATAATGTTTCGCACTTCATTTTGGTCAAATTTATTGGTTGAGCAAGAAATAGTCTACAATTTTCCTATCATCAACAGAGGCTGAATATTTAGGGGCAATTAATGCTACTAATGAGGATATTTATTTTTAGAATCTTCTCACTTTAAGTTTGGTATTCTAGTAAAAAATTCTACAATCTTCTTTTGTGATAATTAAAGTGTTATGTAGATCTCATGAAATCTAGTTCATCACCAAAGAATGAAATACATTGAGATATATATGTAGTACATTCATGAGATGATTCAGGAAGGCATAATTGATCTTAACTATTGTTCTACATTAGAAGAGATTGTCTTCAGAAAAAGCAAGTTCCTTCATTTGCAAGCTTTGTTGTCGATGCAACAAGCGTCTACTTCAAGAGGGGCTTCTTAGTACTTCATTTTCTCTCTCTATTTATTTTTTTTTGTCGGGGGGATGGTTCCTTCTCTTGGGGGAAATCTCTATGTACATGGGTACCTAACATGACCTCATTTTTTGGGACTCGTCTTTTCACCCACCTAAGTTATTCTTAAGGGGGGCTGTTAGTCTAGGTTTTTTATTTCTCCTTATGTTAGGGGGTTTTTAGTTTCCTATATATTTTATTTAATCTTTCATAGGTTATTAGTAGTGGTTAATATGAGGAGATTCTTAGAGGAAGTTATTTGTGTGTAGGCTTTGGGATCTCCATCCCCAACTAGCTCTTCATGTGCTTCTCCATCCTGTAGCAAATTTATGGTCTTAGGTTAGTTTACAATTTTAATTTGAGGGGAAATTTTTGTGTGGACAATCACAACTCAAAAGAGGAGAATGTTCTTTATATCAATCTATAGCTTAGAGAGAAGTTAAAGAAGAAGATAACATTTTGAGAATACCAGTTTCAAGAACCAGTTAAGAAGGAATGTTTGCTGCTACAACAATTACTTAGTGAGTTAGTGTAGTGAGAAATGATTGCTCTAGAATCTCTGTAGCTCTAAGTGGAGCCATGGTTTGTAAGGAAGCTCGTAGAAGCTCCAAATGTCTAGTGTTTCAGAGCAGCTCTAGAATACTGCAAATAGATTTGCAATCCGTAGTTATATTTTTTTTTAATTTTGTAGTTTCATTTCTAGATTCAATGAAAGAATAAAATCGTTGCATGTCTGCATTATTTATTTTTTCTTTAGTTTTGTGCATTCATAGCTTATTAGAAAAAGTGTGTTGTAATCACTATGTATTTACATTTTTATATTTCTTTGTTGGTATCATAGCTTACTCTATGCCCTTTATTAGAAATTTAGATCATTTACACCAATTCTCCATACCACTTTCTTTCCATCTTCTCCTTGTCGTGTAGTCTCTTCTACTTCCACTACACATTTCCCCCTCTTAAATAACTTATTTTTTTCTCCTTTTAACTTGCACTACAAAATATTTTGCTATTCTTGCATGCCCCTTTGAAGATTCTCTTGCATCATATGTGTGTATTTGGGCTAATATTGATCAAGTTTTAATGATGGGTTCGATTATTATACTTGACACCTCTCTAGTGAAAACCTTTATCATGTGCAAGGATTACACACCAGATGAAATAATTGCATCACCCTAATTTGCCAACCATTGCCAAGAGAGTAGATTTTTTTGTTGAAAAATTCCTACTTGTGTAGGTAGTCTAACAATATCTTTATATTTGGGAACATTTTTACTGATTTTGTATTAATATCATTCTCAAATTTAGTATTCTTGTATGTTGTTATAATTTTATCATCACCTTTAATTTTTAAAATATAGTGAATGAGATAATTTTATGTTTTCTTTGTTAGTTTACGTTCATAAATTTTTTTTAAAAAGATATTTATTTTTTCGAACCATTTCATGTTAACATAAACATAGTAAATTGTGTAAGGTGGTTTTGTCGACAAGGTCTTCATCTGTCTATAGATTGATTAAACATCACACTCTTCAATAGTCAAATTATCAACAAAGATTTTAAACTTCATCTTTATCCAAAAGTGATAATTAATATATATCTATTATTTTTCTAAATATTGAAAAAAAAGTCCAAAGAATTGAGCTTATTGATTAAAGTATTGATTTCTCATTGTAGAAATTCAAAGTCAAATTCCAAATGAAACAATATAATATAGAATTTTAAACTGTGACTCTTAACAAATCAAATTATTAGACAATGTAAAAGCCTAGATTCATTCCCAAAAAATTATAGATTTATAAATTTATTTGTTAAAAGTATCTCTATAAAATGGAAAATTAAAGTTTATTATTTTAGATTTTTTTTTAAAAATTTATGGTTTTCATTAAATATAAATACATGTGTTTATAATAAATTTTTGTTTTTAAATCAACTAATAAAATTTTGTTTAGTCATAATTTTACATTTTTGGACATTATGAAATGAATTTTTATTATAAACTTTTGATAAATGAATCAAGTATAATAATTTATAATTAATTTAAGTGTGATTAAAGATTGTAAACGAGCAGGTAGAATTTAGCATTTCCTAGTATTTTTTAGGTATGCAACTAATACAAATTTATTCAACTCCTACTATTATATCGAATATAATTTTATTTTCTATTTTTTAGGTTTGCTACAAGAGAATAAATAAATTGGAATTTATGTAGAATCAATTTGGATGCAATGATTTACTTTAGTGTTTTGTCTGTCTAGTGTGTTTTTCCCTTGCCATACCACATTTATTGTGGGATTTTAATCTTTTTAATGGGCTCATCTATCCTTATCCCAACAATTGATGTAGGTTTTGGAGCTTTGGCATCGAGCAGCCATGGCACTCCTAAACAAATGACCTCCCAAGTTTCTCCCATAGACATTTCATGAGATATGTCTTCTAGTAGCCCCAATGTTGTCATGCACATCGAAGACTATAATAGTGCATGTTAGTGGATTGATAAAATTACCTCAATATGTTACTTTGTTCATAGGCTTCTGTGTGAAAGCATGTTGCGTGATTAGTTTGCCAAAGCTTAGGCCCCTCATGGGGTTTGGCTTGATGGTGTAAAAAATCTCACCAGGGGTTTCTTTTTGTTTCATTTTTCCAATTCCACCCATGTTGAGGGTGTTTTGTGTCATGGGCCCCAATTTGTTTAGTCTTCCTTGCTTTTTTTTTCAGTCATGGTTGTGAGACTTTATTCTCTCAGATGACAAGAACCTCAAGGTCCTTGTCTCGATTGAGTTCCCAGGTCTCCCTTTCCCTAATTGTCCTTTCTTGTAAACCATTGCTCAATCTACTAACATGATGGTTGTGCATGGAACCTACTTATTTTTTCATATGCATCCCAAAAAAAGGGTTTGTGTGGAAGTATATTGTCTTGAGACCTAAAAGAGACTATTGAAATTTAGATAGGAGGTCAATGCTACTCTCAACGAGTTCTCTATCTAAATATTCCTAATACATGCTATCAGTGCCAATTCTCTGAGCATAAAATTAGGGATTATCCTTAGGCCACATGAAGTGTTAAAAATCCACCCAAGGAGTTTTCCCCTCGATGCTCCTCTAAGACTACTAAGAATGAGGATGAATGGACTATAGTGGTTCACAAACCTAAAATAGTTCTTTAGCTACTTCTTAGGAAAAATCTAGTTCTATGGATGTACATCATGGTACAAAAGAACATAGAGGGTTTAGTAAGAAAGATAAGAAATAAAGAACCAAGGAGAAAGGAGGAAAGATTAGAAATATACTACTTCAAAAATAAATAATCAGACCTCTTCACGAAAAAGTTGAATAACTTTAGAAGGAGGAGGTCAAGTTTTCATACTATAAGAGATTTGGCCATGGTGAACACAAGTGTTTAAAGAATCAAAGTGATTACCTTTCACAACTTCTAGAAAATAATAATATCAAGGTGCCTAATTCAATCACAAAGAGTTCATCAAAAGGATCACCTAAGGATGCAAATAAAAGTAAGTGGAAAGGAAAGGGTAAGGCCCTAGTTATTTTTTCTTCACAACCAAATTCTTGAATCATTGAATAAAGTGAATCACACCACTTGACTTCTTCAAAACATGATTTAACTTATTTAGAGCCATGTGTTATGCCTAAGATACTAATGGGTGATGAAATTATTTATGACGTGTATGAGAGAGGGTTTTTTGATATGGGTGAAGGAATATTTAAGGATATCCTTTTTGTTCAATATTAAGAACTAATATCCTATCTATTTATTAGATCACTAACATTGGTTCTGACAGGCGAGTTGAGATCACACCAAATACAATAGTAATAAGGGAAATGGATAATGAGTCTATTGTTGTTGTGGGTAAATAAAATCATCAATCAAGATTATATTAGTTTTCTCATTTTTTCTTGATTCTCCTTTGATAGTCATAATCACTCATTCAAATGAGGTTACATGTATGTGGCATCAATAATTTCACCACTTTAACTACTGTTACTTGCAGTATCTCAGTCAATAGGACATTGTTTAAGGGTTTCCTTCTATTTGATTTTTTCATGGTGTTTGTAAGGGATACATTCTTGGTAAGAATCCCGAGGAGAACTATCACAAAGGAAAAGCATGAAGAGCTTCACAACTTTTGGAGTTGGTGCAGAGTGACTTGGAAGGACCATTTCGACAAGCATCTTTCAATAGGGCTTAATATGTCTTGATATTTATTGATGGCATCTCTGGATATACATGGGCTTACTTTCTTAAACAAAAGTTTGAGATCTTTGAAAATTTTCTAGACTTCAAATGTTTTGCTAAGAAACCATCTGGGAATTTCATCAAGATTTCGTGTAAAGACAATGGGGGTAAACATTGACAATTAGTTTAAAAAAATTTGTCCTTCAGAAGTTTTTATCATGCAACACATAGGTCCATACAATCATTAGTAGAATGGTCTCTTAAAAACCAAGTATAATTCCTTGAAGGAGATGGCTAATTGTATGATTCACTCCAAGTATTTGATACCTTAGTATTAGGTAGGGGACATCAATTGTATATGTTACATCCAGAACTGAGTTCCTCACAAATTTGTGAAGGGGTTAATCCTTTTCAACCATAGATTGGTTAAAAACCCATAGTTATGAACTTTAGAGTGTTTGGTTCTCTTTCATGGGCCCACATACCAAGAAATAAATGTAAGGCTATGGATTCATAGAGAAAACCTTTCATAGTTTTTGGTATCCAAATGATGCCAAATGGTATAGAATTCTTCATCCAACTACTCATGATTTTTTGATTGAGAGGAGTGTTCACTTTGAGGAGATCTCTTTTAGTTCTTTTCATACCACTTGTTCATCTACCATCACATTAGAGACATTGCATCATGATGTTTTTTCTTTAGACAATCTAAATAATCCTAATCTTTCTAAGGAGTCTTATTCCTCCATTTTAGATGGTGAAAGTGATGATGAGGACTCACATTCTTCTCCTAGTCATCATTCTGAGGTTGATTATTCTATCCTAGAACCACCATCCTTAGTACCTATTTGGGCTCGACAAAATTTTGATTCCCCTGGTGATTGCCTTGGTATTCCATCACATACAAGAAGAATAAGGTCATAATTTTAGGAAGCTCCATATCTCTTCATTTCTTCAACTTCTAATCCTCAATTTTTTTGAGAAGCTTCAAGTATTCTCAAGTTATATCTTGCAATGTAGGAAGCATTCAATTCCTTGGAAATGAATCACATGTGGGATTTAGTCCATCTTCTTAAGGGAAGGAAACTTATTCAATCCAAATGGATATATAAAAAAAATTATTGTAGATGAGCTGGTTGATAAGTATAAGGCTCGGTTGGTAACAAAATGATTCTCCTAGGTTCCTTGGATTGACTACTTTAAAACTTTTGCAATAGTAGAGCAACCATAGGGACTTTTAAGGATCTCTCACTTGTGTGTCAACTTTGAAGTCTCTACATGACCTTAAATAGGCCCCTCGAGCCAAGTTTGCCAAGATGGACTCATTCCTTTTGAAATTTGGTTTGACTTGATGTCATTTTAATCCAAACATATATGTTTTACATCAAGATAAAACTCTCAAATATCTAGTTCTTTATGTTGATGACTTGTTGATCACAAGGAGTCACTCATCCATTATCAAGGTAATGAAAATTTCTCTACATGATAGATTTTCTTATGTCAAACTTAGGTTTTCTATGTTATTTATTGGGGATTTGGATCACTTGGTCATCTTTAGGTATCTTCCTTAGACAACCCAAGTATGCACTTGATATGCTCTCTGGATTTCACATAGAAGATTGCAAGCCTGCACTACCTCCAATTTTGTTAGGGTTCAAACTCGAGGCTAAGTTCTCTTCACCCTTGTTTGATGGAATCTTATACTCATAAATTGTTGGGATTCACATCTAGTTAACTCATATGAGACGTGGAATTTCATATGATATGGGCATGGTCTCTAGATTCATGCAAGAACCACATGAGTTGCATTAGAAAGAAGATAGAAAGATCCTCCACTATATTTAGGGCACTCTCAATTATGGAACTCAGTATGTAGAAAGTGTGGATATTTACTTGGTGGAATATATAGATTCAGATTGGGTAGGTGATTCTCAAGATCACAAGTCTACTTTAGAATAATGTTTTGCACTTGGTTTTGGTCAAATTTATTGGTTGAGCAAGAAATAGTCTACAATTTTCCTTTCATCAACAAAGGTTGAATATTTAGGGGCAATTAATGCTACCAATGAGGATATTTATCTTCAGAATGTTCTCACTTTAAGTTTGGTATTCTGGTAAAAAATTCTACAATCTTCTTTTGTGATAATTAAAGTGTTATGCAGATCTCATGAAATCTAGTTCATCACCAAAGAATGAAATACATTGAGATATATATGTAGTACATTCATGAGATGATTCAGGAAGGCATCATTGATCTTAAATATTGTTCTACATTAGAAGAGATTGTGGACATATTCACCAAACGCTTCAGTAAAAGAAAGTTCCTTCATTTGTAAGCTTTGTTGTGGATGCAATAGGTGTCTACTTCAAGAGGGGCTTCTTAGTCCTTCATTTTCTCTCTCTATTTTTTTTCTGGGGGGGGGAGATGGTTCCTTTTTTGGGGGGAAAACTCTATGTACATGGGTACCTAACATGACCTCATTTTTTGGGACCCATCTTTTCACCCACCTAAGTTATTCTTAAGGGGGGGTGTTAGTCTAGGTTTTTTATTTTTCCTTATGTTAGGGGGTTTTTATTTTCCTACATATTTTATTTAATCTTGCTTAAGTTATTAGGAGTAGTTAATATGAGGAGATTCTTACAGGAAGTTATTTGTGTGTAGGCTTTGGGATCTCAATCCCCAACTAGCTTTTGATGTACTAATGCAACCTGTAGCAAATTTATGGTCTTAGGTTAGTTTGAAATTTTAATTTGAGGGGCAATTTTTGTGTGGACAATCACAACTCAAAAGAGGAGAATGTTATTTATATCAATCTATAGCTTAGAGAGAAGTTAAATAAAATGATAACATTTTGAGAATGCCAGTTTCAAGAATCAGATAAGAAGGAATGTTTGCTGCTACAACAATTACTTAGTGAGTTAGTGTGGTCAGCAATGATTGCTCCAAAATCTGTGTAGCTCTAAGCGGAGCCATAGTTTGTAAGGAAGCTCATAGAAGCTCCAAATGTCTAGTGTTTGAGAGAAGCTCTAGAATACTGCAAATAGATTTGTAATCCATAGTTATATATATATATATATATATTTTGTAGTTTCATTTCTAGATTCAATGAAAGAATAAAATCATTGCATGTCTGCACTATTTATTTTTTCTTTATTTTTGTGCATTCATAGCTTATTAGAAAAACTGTGTTGTAATCACTATGTATTTGCATTTTTATATTTATTTGTTGGTATCATAGCTTACTCTATGCCCTTTCTTAGAAATTTAGATCATTTACACCAATTCTCCATACCACTTTCTTTCCATCTTCTCCTTGTCATGTAGTCTCTTCTACTTGCATTACAAAATATTTTGCTATTCTTGCATGCCCCTTTGAAGATGCTCTTGCATCATATGTGTGTATTTGGGGTAATATTGATCAAGTTTTAATGATGGGTTCAATTATTATACTTGACACCTCTCTAGTGAAAACCTTCATCATGTGCAAGGATTACACACCAGATGAAATAATTGCATCACCCTAATTTGCCAACCATTGCCAAGAGAGTAGAGTTTTTTGTTAAAAAAATTTTACTTGTGTAGGTAGTCTAACAATATCTTTATATTTGGGAACATTTTTACTGATTTCGTATTAATATTATTCTCAAATTTAGCATTCTTGTATGTTGATATAATTTTATCATCACCTTTAATTTTTAAAATATAGTGAATGAGATAATTTTATGTTTTCTTTGTTAGTTTACGTTCATAAATTTTTTTTAAAAATGATATTTATTTTTTTGAACCATTTCATGTTAACATAAACATAGTAAATTGTGTAAGGTGGTTTTGTGGACAAGGTCTTCATCTCTCTATAGTTTGATTAAACATCACACTCTTCAATAGTCAAATTATCAACAAAGATTTTAAACTTCATCTTTATCCAAAAGTGATAATTAATATATATCTATTATTTTTCTAAATATTTAAAAAAAATTCCAAAGAATTGAGCTTATTGATTAAAGTATTGATTTCTCATTGTAGAAACTCAAAGTCAAATTCCAAATGAAACAATATAATATAGAAAGTCAAATTCCAAATGAAACAATATAATATAGAATTTTAAATTATTAGACAATGTAAAAGCCTAGATTCGGGTTTCTTTCTACGACCTGTCATACTACGCATTCTGTATAGGACTTCATCTTTATTGTCACACATACGGCCACATTTAGGGCGGCCCTAAGCACCTTATTATGCCTTCAACCATTCCTAACTCAATAGTTCTTGCTGGTGTTGGTGGTTCTTTGGTTTTGCTCAATGGCTCCCCCTCCAAACAAACGACCTTGGAAATTCATTCTAAAAGTGTTTCACAAGGTATGCATTCTGACTCCCCTGTTGATGTGGTTTTATCGTTACCTGAATTTGATTCTTCTTGTCAATGGCTTGGAAGTCACACCCTTGTTGGGTATTTTGTTGGGAGAAGCCCCCCTAAAAGTGTGCTCAAAGATTGGGTCAACAAGGCCTAAGTCCCTTATGGGGTCTGCCTTGAGATGGTCCAAAACCTGACCAAGGGTTTTTTCCTATTCCGCTTTTCAGAAGTTAGCCATGTGTAGGCTATTCTGGGTCACAGTCCATGGTATGTCTGGTCTTCTTTGTTGGTTTTCCAAGCATGGACCCGTGACTTTGTTGTCTCAGATGAGACCAAGCTCCGGGTCCCAGTTTGGATTGAATTCCTTGGTCTCCCTTTGCCTTGTGTGCCTTTTTTGAACCATATTGCTTCCTGCCTGGGGAGAGTTGTTTGTGTGGAGCCGAATAGGTTATTCTCCCTAGAAAAGGGTTTGTGTGGAAGTTGACCTTTCCCATGATCTGAAAGACTCCATTGACATTCAAATAGGACCTCTCCGGCATACCCAGAAAGTCACTTATTTCAACTTACCCAACATGTGCTATCATTGTCAATCCGCAGACCACAAGATCAAGGACTGCCCTTTGGCAGTACCTCATACATGCTCTCCACCACGGGAAAATGCTCATGCTCGTCAAGCAGATTCTTCTGCTCCTAAGCAGGACTCTGCCTGGACTATGGTCACAGGTCGCAGGAATAAATCTTCTGGCTCGGCATTGGCTTCCAATGCCACCAAACCAATGAAGAATGTTTCAAACCCTTCTTAGAAGGGGACAGCGGCTCCGAGCAAGGTCAATAGCATGCCTCTTCAGCCTCATCCTGAGTCCATGCCTCAACCCGTTGCCATTATGATGGCCCAGCCGCTCAGCTCAGCTCCTATTTCAGGAGCCCAAAGACATTCTCGTAGCCCCTCTCTGCCCAGGGAGGAAGGGGAATATGTTCAGGAGAAGCAGAGGATTTCTTCTCCTTCTATTCAGATTGGCTCAGTTCTAGCAGAATTTTTACATAATTGTTTCTCTTCCCTGGATGGAGAGGAGGCGGAGTCCGATGATATGGACGCACTTCATCCATGAATTTCCTCTCATGGAATGTTCAAGGTCTTACTGACCTCTCCAGAAAGTATATTGTTAGAGATACTTTGAAAAAGTTGACTGGCATTGATATTCTTTGCCTTCAGGAAGTTAAGGTTTCTGGTTTTTTGCTTGCTTTGGCGTGTCGGTCTATCTGGCTAGCCAGTCATATGTTTGGTACTACCCATGAGCCTGGGCGTGGTGGAGTTGTCACTCTTTTGTCCCCATGGTGGCACTCCTGCGTGGTCGACCATGGGTCTGATCCCACGCAACAACTTGTCTAGATTTTTTTTTAATATTGATAATCATTCTTTCGAGGTAATTAATGTTTATGCCCCGAATGATGCTATGGAGCACTCATTACTTTGGCGATGGATTGCTGACTCACTACTAGTTGCCACTTGGATTTTATGTGGGGACTTCAATATGGTTGAGATGGCTTGTGATAAAGATGGCATCCTACCCTTCAGATGGGCTGCTGGCGAGCACGAGGCATGGTTCTACATGCACAATAAATTGGGGCTTTTTGATCCCAATATAGGCCGCCACCATTCTCATTCTCCCTGGCACACCTAGTGCAATTTCAAGGCTGGTTCTGACAGAATTTTTAAGTGCCTTGATCATGCCATGATCTTAGCACAATCTCTTTTCTCCTTCACCAGCTCCTCCCTTCCAGTTCAGCCGTTAATGGATGTGACATTATCTTATCACTTCCCCATCATTTTTTGCATTGAATGGGAGACACGTCAGCCTCGCACATGCCGGACGCAATTCTTCCTCAACACTACTTTGCTTGGTCATAAAGCCACTTTGGCCCACATTCGCAGAGTTTGGAACTTGGAGTGCAGGCCAGGTCATAATACGAGCTGGATTAGGTGGTGGAATGATGCCATCACCCGTACTGTGCATTTCTTGTGCATTTATGGGCGCCAGCTAGCCATCTTTCGCCAGCGGTCTTACGAGGCAACCACTGCCGATCTGCTTTCTGCTAACCAAGCTTTAGCGGCTAGCCCTTTTTCTCCAACTTTGCAAGTTAAAGTTGTAGAATTACGACACAAAAAGCAAGTTGCGAACAATTATACCGCTAGAGGTGCGCAAATCAAGGCCCGTTTGCACTAGCTCAAAGTTGGTGATCATGCCTCTAAGGAGTTTTTCTTGGCTTTGCGTGCCAGGCACTCCTCTCGAGGCATTAAAAAGATCAAAGATGGTGTACAAGTCCTTTCGGAGCTGCCGGATATTCTGCAGGCTTTTGTGCATCATTATGAGCAAGTCTTCACTGTCCAAGACCCCACGCCTGAGCGCTAGTAGGCCCTGCAGGATTGCCTTGCTGTCGTGCCACATAGGCTATCTGTAGCCCAGAATTTTTTTTGTGACCAGTTACTTACACTGAAGGATATGAAAGAGGCATTACATTCCATGGCCGATGATAAAGCCCCAAGCCTTGATGGCTTTCCCTATGAATTTTACAAAGCTCTCTGGGACTGTGCAGGTCCCAACTTGTTTCTGGTTTATTTAGAGGTTTTTCATTCTAATTCTCTAGGAGAGCAAATAAATAAAGGAAATATTAAGTTCATACCTAAAGCCGGTGATCCTGAGGACATTTGCAATTGGTGGCCTATCACATTCCTCAATGTTTCTTACAAAATTACTGCTAAAGCTCTTGCTTTAAAAATCCGTCATCTTTTGTTTTTCATTGTGCATCCGGAACAGACTGGATTTATCAAATCCAGGTATATTCTAGATAACATCATCGCCATCTGGAAAGGCATGGAGTGGGCCCAGTGCTCCAATCAGAAGGCTATTTTCATCAAAATTGATTTTGCTAAAGCCTATGATCGTATTGAATGGCCTTTCATTCTTGCCATGCTGCAAGCTTTGGGTTTTGGGCCCAATTTTATCCAGTCTGTTTGAATGCTCTTTGCGGATGCCTTGGTCTTTATCACCATCAATGGTCGACAGTCTTCAGCTTTTGGCCTCTTTCGCTTTATTCAGCAGGGTTGCCCTTTAGCTCCCTCATTGTATGTGCTTGCCACTGAAGGGTTTGGTTATCTGTTGGCTAATGCTGCATCTTTGCAGCATGTTAAAGGCATTTCATTGCCTAATTCTCAGTTGCAGTTACTCAATGGGCACTTTGTGGATGACTCTTTTCTCACTCTCTTGGAGGAAGAGGAGACTATTTGCGAGGCACTCAAGTGCCTCAATATATTCTATCTTGCTTTGGGCTCCACCATTCAGTGGCACAAGATGCTTCGTTACTGGCAGTCTGTTCTGCCTTATCCTACTTGGCTACAACCCTATGGCTGGAAGTGGATTGGGCCAAGCGAAACTTTCTACTTTTTGGGCATTTATTTTGCCTTTCAAGCCTCCCTAGCGGAGCTTTGGCAGGTTGTACTTGCTCGGGTGGAGAAAAAGCTGGCTTATTGGATCACCAAGCCTCTGTCTTTGGCGGGGAAGTTCCAAATTTGCTCTAAAGTTTTGGCTGCTACTCATGTTTATTATTCCTCTTGCTAGGCGCCTTCTAAAGTTGCTTATAGTAAGCTTGAAAAATTACTTCGGGATTTTCTTTAGGCTTCCTCTGATACTCACCATGGATTCCATTGTGTCGCCTGGGATTTATGTTGTCTCCCTAGGGACTCTGGAGGCTTGGGTCTGCTGTCCACCCGGAGGCAGGGAATTGCCTTATGTGTCAAATGGGTTATTCACGCCCTTATGGGTGACGAGGCTTGGAAAATTCTCCTTCGCCACTGCATTCAGTCCGATTTCCCTGTCAATAGACCGGCTTGGAAAGGAATTGGCCTCCAGACCCTTCTGGTTATGAAAGATCTAGTTCAGATAGCTGGTACGTTTGTTGCAAAAAGCATTTAGCATGCCTGGGAGTCTATTAAACCCTAGCTCCATTGGTCTAGCTCCAGCTTTCAGGATGAGCTCTCATTGAACCAGCACAATGTGTGGTGGTCACCCCTATTTGCCAAAAACGGCTGGCCCTTGGCCAAAGTGCCCTGGCTTAAAGCTCCCAGATTTCATAAGAAGGGTATTCATACTCTTCATCAGCTTTTTTTTAGACCTGCCATGCGCATCATGAAGTGGGACGAGTTTCATGCTTTGTATAGTTTTCAAAACCAAGACTAGGCTACTTTTGATGGTTTGGTGAGTGCTATCCCAGATGAGATGCTTCATAAAATTGGTATTCGTGGGCCCAAGCCTTGGTGGAAAGATTGGAAATAGTACCCAGATACTCCTTTGAGAAACTACAAGCCTCGGCTTGGTTACAGGTGGCTGTCGCCTCACTTTCCCATGATCCAGAGTTTGAATCAGAGGTGGTTACTTCAATCTCCTGAGCCTGTTTGGCGTAAAAGATTTGCCAACACTTGGTCTGCAAGTGTTGAGCTGAAGCTCGCCCATTTTGCCTAGTGTATTCTTTTCCAAGGCTTGCCTATGGGTTCTCGGCTTGTTCATTTGGGGGTTCCGGACCCTCAGTGCCCGTTTTGTGGGCAGTCTAAGACTTTTAAGCATCTCTTTTGGTTTTGCCCTAGGGCCCAGCAATATTGGAACTAGATACATGATTTTTTCCAGCCATTTCGGCCGGAGCTGTTCTCTTGGCACATGATTCTTCTGGGGGATTCGCCTAGATTCCCAGCTAAATATACCCAGCTTTGGCACACTTTCAGGGTGGAAATCCTCCTTACTATTTGGAAAGATAGAAATGCCTGCATTTTTGCTCATTCTCATATGGATTGTCAGATTTCTATGTATTCTAAAGCTACTATTTGCTCTAATGTATTATTTCAGATACAGGTGTAGGCTAATAAAGTGGATCTTGAAGTGGCTTACCTCCAGGTCCTCCTGGACCATTGGGGCAATGCCCTATGCACTGTGGCCTGGGTCCCCGACTCGCCCTCCTCCTCCCGCCACCGATCGCCCTCTCAGGGCTAGCGGTGGGGTGGCTCCGTGTGCCCCCGCTCTCAGCCTCCACCTCGGTGTGACTCCCGCCCCTCTTAGCGTGCTCGCTCTCCTCCGTTGCGGGCTAGCCAAGGTTGGTGTTCTGGTGGGCCGACGGGGAGTGGGGGTGGTTGGCCCTCTGATGGTGGTCCTGCTCCTGGTACTACTTTTGGTTCGGGTTGGCTAGTTTCAGATAAAGTCTTTCCGTGGCTCGCCCTTGCAATCTTGCCCCAGCGCGAGGAAGAAATCAAAGATAAAGAAGATAATGATGGTTGGGCTCCTCCTGACGTCAATCATGACCTCGCTGATGTATGGGGTATGACGGATGACAGAGACCCTCCTGGCTCTGCTGGCACTGCCTTGGCCGCTTGATGGCCTTTTTTTTACTGTTTGTTATTGTAGATTTATGGGCTTGGCCCGTGACTCTCTGATTTTCTGGGCTATGCCCATGTGACTTTCAGGGTGTGATGCTTTATTTTATTGGAAATTTTAAAATACATCTACAAGGACCAGTTTTAAAAGTGTTATATAGCAGATTAAATATTGAATTTCAAGCATGAGTATTGATATTTAAAAGTGTTCCACGTGACATAAAATGAATCAGCTATGTAAAACATTTTATAATAACTCGAATATTTATGTTGACAATCTTTTTCTCAAATAGCATTTGTTTTATTTGTGAAGTTCATATTGTAGGTATCAAAATATGTTGAGTTCAAATTTTCTGCAATACAAATAATGTTGGTAATGTTTTTTATTTATTCAAAAAATCCAATTCATATAAATAGATTGCAATTAAAAAAGAGGGTTTGTAACAGTTTTCTTTTATGAGAACTCTTTTAGATTGGATATATCTGTTTCTATTGATTATAATATAAATTAAAAGAGCATTTATCAAAATAATTTTGGTTGTATGTTTTTAAAAGAAATTATTTATTATATTGTCGAAACTGTTAGTATTTTTTGAAATTTATATCATTTGTTGATTTAAAGTCTAAGTAGTTGCAATCAATAATATTTAAAAATAATGAGAATATCTAGAAAATAAAATAAAGAAATAGAATTGGATAATCAAAGATAGAATTTGGATATTGTTTACAATCATTTCAAGTCAAATATATGTTAGAGCTAGAAGAATAGGGGATCAAAATATGAATATGTTGCACTAAATGTTTCTCTCTTGTACTCATGTTGGAAAAATATATGGCCTTTAAAATATGAATTGGATGTGCAATCAAAATAATGGGACTAGCGGAAGAGAAAATTAAACTTCATTTGACAACATAGAAGATGATATGATGATCTCAATGTCATGAAATGTGAAGTGTAAATCCTCCAATGCATCCTCCATGTCACCAATGTGAGATTCCACTAATAAGGATGATATACTTGATAAATAGAAATTTCAATAAGGTGGACCTAGAACACATAAATTATCTTATTGCAAGGAATCGCTAGTAGCTCTAAAAACAATTGATACAATTGAATTTATCGTTTATGTAATGGGTCAAAATATAATTATCTAGTGAGTTGATGTGATTTTGGGAGACTTCAAATTTTATTATTGATACATCTAAATTTCATTTAATTAATTTTTATATAAATATAAGAAATTTCTAAGAAAAGTTGAAGGTTCACACAATAGTGATGTTTACCAGAGGATTGTCTAGAGTCAATTATAGGAAATTATAATTTGTAAATTTATAATTCATCATATACCTTTTCGTCTAGTAAGGATCATGTTTAATGCTTACAATGAACAAGAAACGTATGCAAAAAATGATAAACTAAATGAAGTTACCCAAACTAACAAAAAAATAATTGCTATTGTACTTAGATTTTATGGGATTGATTTTTTAGACATGTGTTGAGAATAACCAAGAAAAGTTGAAGTTTCACACACAAGTGATGTTTCCCTATAGCTATATCTTAAGTCATGCGATTGAATTTACAATTTGTACAATATGTTAAAATCTAGCATTCAATAGTGTGATGATCTGATTATGGAAGACCTACAGGTCATATAATTGAATTTATAAGATATAAAGATTCAAAATATAATTATCAATAGTGAGTTGATGCAATTTTGAGAGGGTTAAAATTTTATTATTGATGTATCTAGATTTCATGTGATTGATTTTTTATGTAAATATAAGAAATTTCAAAGAATATTTGAAGGTTCGCACAAAAGCGATGTTTACTAAACACAATGAGTCAATTATATGATTTGATTAATAATTTGTATAATAAATTAATGTATGGCATTTATTAATGAGTTGTCTTGAACCTAAAACTGGTTAGATTGGATTTATAATTTTTATAATAGATTGATGTGATTTTTAATAACCCATAATCTTATTATTGGTGGATTTAGTTCTTTTTCTGACTCTGACATGTAATTTCATTGTTCAAATATTTGATTCCATGTGAATTTCGTGGGATTGATTTTCCTAAATATGGAAGCAATTGCACGAAATATCGTGTTCCGCACACAGATGTTATTTTCCACGAATATTATCATTTTTAACCCTTTCAGACAGTAAACTTTGCAGCTCTAATCATAACAAAGTGATTTGACTTTTCTAAGATTATATGGCATTTTATGACATGTTTTTTCCCTATTATAAATACTAAACATTTATAATATTTTAAAATGTGCATTTCCTTACAATTATAAATTTATTTGTTAGACGTATCTATATAAAATGGAAAATTAAAGTTTATTGTTTTAGATTTAAAAAAGATAATGTTTTTTATTAAATATAAGTACACGTGTTTATAAAATTTTATTTTTAAATTAACTAATAAAAAATTCTTTAGTCATTGTTTGAGATTTTTAGATATTAAGAAACGAATTTCTATTATAATCTTTTGATATGAATCAAGTATAATAATTTATTATTAATTTAAGTGTGATTAAAGATTGTAAATAGGCATATGGAATTTATTGTTTGCTAGTAAATGTTATGTATTCAATTCATATATCGTTTTTAAATTTTTTAACAAGTGAATAAAGAAATCAACTTAAATATATTGTGTATATAATTACAATGTTCTTTTAAATCTATGGTATATCTCATTGTGTCTCTTTAAAACTCTCTTCATTCTTTTGAACTCCTCTATATTTAAATTGTATTGTAGCTTCAAAAACTTATGAAATGGATTATTTACTCTATCCCAACATGCACAATTTTTAGATAACATGAATATACAATTATAATGTAATATAAATCAAAATTTTATTTTACATATATAAACATTATTTCCTTCTCTCCGGCATCAATCTATAAGCCTCATTATGTGTATTTTTCAAGGGACATGCAACGCCATTAATTAAATAAGATACACTTGTAATTTTTTACTTCTTCATTATAAAATATATCAACTTATTTCAAAGTGAAAGTAAGCATATTCAAATCAAATCAAATTCAAAATATCTACAAGTTATATGAATATGCAATTATAATGTAATATAAAATATGATTTTACTTTTACATATATAAATATTATTTCCTTCTCTCTAGCATCAATCTATAAGCCTCATTATGTGTATTTTTCAAGGGACGTGCATAGCCATCAATGGCATAAGATACACTTGTGATTTTTTACTTCTTCATTATAAAATATACCAAGTTATTTCTAATTGAAAGAAAGCATATTCAAATCATTTAATTAAACACAAAAATTTCTACAACCTATATGAATATGCTATTATAATGTAATATAGATCATGATTTTATTTTTACATATATAAATATTATTTCCTTTTCTCTAGCATCAATCTATTTGCCTCATTATGTGTGTATTTCAATCGACATACATACCCATTAATAACAATAGATACACTTAATAACAAGGGACGACGACTCTTTGGGGAAATGGTGGGGCTTCTTGCCTGTAGTGCTTACAACATAGGTTCAAACCCCCTGGGTTCATCTCCACCATTTTAACAATGTAGCATGCTCTACCATGGGGAGAACCTTGGAGAAATGGTGGGGCGTCTTTCCTATAGAGCCTACATCCTTGGTTTGGGACAACCATAAAGTTTTCGCTGGTTGTGAGGGAGTTGCTCGTGATCACAATGGTAGGCTTGTGTTGGCAGTGGAACTCCCACTAGGCACCCAAACAAACCATTTTTCCCAGAAAAATGCAACCTACATTGGGTTACAATTGGCTTCCGAGGTGGGCATAAAAACATCTGGTTAGAGAGTGATTCTCTAAACATTATTAGATGTTTGAATAAATAGACTACCCCCTGCTAGACGATCAAGCATTTAATACAAAAGTGTCATATCATGATGACCAAATAGGATGAATTCCAAATCTCCCATGTGTATCAGGAAGGTAATATGCTTGCACACTACATGGGTGTAGCATATGAGGATATAAAGTAGTGGAGGACAAGGGAAACATTCCCTATAAATCTGTGTGAACTGACAAGAAAGGATACTAAAAATCTTGTTTAAATTCCACCTATTAATGATGACACCATGTCAAATGTGTTAAGGTCTTTATTGTAATATGTGGTTTAGATTCAAAAATAGGGTTTCTAGATTGTTCCTAACCGTTTGATTTTTTTCTTGGTTCAAGCTTGGTTTCAATACTAGTTTTTTACAAGTTTGTTGAGGAGGTGTTAATATGGGGGGAGATAAAAATATAATGGAACTAACTTCTTGTGAAAAGTGGGAAAAGAACATGGAGCCGTGGATGGAGATTACTGATGGTGGCCTTGCACCATATCTCAAGAGATTGTATGACCACAATTCAAAAATGACAGAGGAATTTGTGAACGGTTGGCATAATGACACCCTTACTGCTTTTGGGGCTACAATTAGAATTGATGAGTCCTTTATTGCTGAGATCACTAGTTTGTAGATGGATGGAAAGAAGTTCTATAAGGAGAGTAAATTTATGGAGGAAGTCCTTTTGGTCTTCTCTGATAAACAAAGTGAAAGAGATAGAGTGCAGAAGATAGCAGACAAAGGATATAACCAAGAAAACCTTATGTCACTCTGGGCAGACATGGTTGAAGTCACTATGAGGTACATAACTCTAGATGACCATTTTGCTAGCATCTTTTCTTATCACTTCATGATTTTAAATCACTTTAGGCATGGTAGAATAATTTCATTGCCCTTTTATTTGTTGTCCTCTCTTGAGTATAGTTTGGCAAATCATGCCAAGAATGGTGATAACCCTATTTTTCATGAGGGTTTAATTATGCTTATTATGGAATATGATAAAGCTCATGGGGTCAAACCCTCCCCTATTGTGAAAAACCATAAATATTCAACTAGCCTTGATGTGCAGGTGGTTTCTGACACTAAGATTGAGGAAGAAGGGGATGGCATGGCAATGGATTAGTGTGATCTCAACATATTACACGACCTTGATTATTGCCCCTCTAAAGAAGAGGGGCCCTCATAGAAATTTACCCCTTGTACTAGTAGTAGTAGAATTAATAAACACCCTCGACTGGCTACAAGTAAGTTTAAAACCCCTACATCTAAGCCTCAAGGGTTGGGTCTGCCATGTTTGAAAAAGACAAAATCGGGGAAAATAGGGGAATAAAAGGGTAAATTCGAAGTAGAAATTAAAATTGAAATCCCTCTTAATGTGGACCAAGTGGACCCGAGATAGAATAAAATTGACAGGGACTTTGAGGTGCCACTGACAAACCCAACTTATGACCAGGAAAAATGCTTTCACTAGGTTAGAAATGAAATTTGTCTTTTAAAAGAAGGAATTAAATATATAATTAATACTTTTACTAAGAATCCCATGCCATAGAAGATAGATAACATTATCAGAATAACCAAAAAACTCACCGAGGATGTCAAAGTTATGAAAACTGAACGCGAGTCTATGATTGTTCAATTGGAAAAGAGTATGGAGGAGATGACGGGCAACTTGAGGAAATTGGTTGAGATAAGAAAAGAAGTTATAAGAAGTAACACATAAGGTCAGAGAAAGGTTAACAAGATGATGGCTATCCAAAGAGCCCAACCAATTATGAGTGTCCTACCTTCAGTGGCTAAACTGAAAAACAAGAATCTAGATTCAAATTCACAAGGGGCAGATTTGTAGGTTATAATTGGACCCTCTAACAGAACAAGAAGAAAAAACTGGGAGAGGAGTGCAACAAGATGTATAATGGAAGAGCATGAAGGAATAATAAGAATATGATATAGAAGAACTTTGAGCTCATGCATTCTTTGGTTTAGTTTTTTCCTATTTGTGTTGCTAGCGCTTAGTCTTGGTATCATTGTTGTTTGTGGTGTTGTGGATTTTTCCCCCTAATTTTGTTGTTATTTAGCTATTCCTTTTGGACTGGTTCGCTATTTCTTTAATCTTTTAATTTTATGTATGGATTTGGGTTTTGGGTCCCTATAAAACCCATTTATCTTAATAAAAAACAATAGATACACTTATAATTTTTACTTATTCATTATTAAATATACTAGGTTATTTATAATTTAAATTAAGCATATTTAAATCAAATTAAATTAAAAATTATCATTAATCCATTATCACTGACCAAATCTCCCAACATCGTTGGGAGTATAAACATTAATTATTTCAAATGAAGGATTTGGGATTGAGAGGAGGATACACATAAGACATTGGGTATGATCAAACTAATGATGAATCATAAAATATTACCAACATGGTGCAAGAAAAGTGACGACACCTCCATGACTAGCTTCCTGAGAGGAGGCAAAAGAAGGCCACTTGGCTAAATAACCCAACATGCACCTAAAAGCACGAAACCAACAATTTTAACTTCTTGAAGAGAAAAACTATTGATACCAGGGTGTATGCATGAAGTTGTGGTACCAAAAAGGTGCCACACTTCCAAAAAAAATTTAAAATAGCATAATGCGGGCACATTGTTTTCTTTTTTCATACAAAACCCTATTGCCCGCATTTTGGGCATCATTTTTCTTTTCCATCCCACATTTTGATGATTTTATGTGACTTTGTGTTGCGCTCACCCTTTGTAGAAGAAGCAAGATATTGGGCCTCAAGTTATCCATTTCTCATCAAAATGTTGTCACAACATCGAAGAGCTGGAAGAGATATGTATTTTTATTTTTTTATTGTCAATTTTTTATTAATTTGAAGATTAAGCTAGGTTTCTTAATTTAAATTTATTTTAATTATTAGGAATTGAGATTGCACAAGAAAATGTTGAAAACACTCAATCACCTCCTCATGAAGACCATAATGAAGAAAAAGAACATCAATAACCTCCTTCAATTCCTAGACATCCCATAGGTACACAAGAAAACCAATTAGGGTAAATAGAAAATAGACAAAAAAATCTCTAAGATTTAATCACAAGGGCAAAAGATCCCACTAGAACAAACTCCCATAGGACAAACCTTGCCAATTCTCCTGAATCTATTGTATCTCACATATAATCAGTGAGTGGGCAAATCAATTATTGGTCCAATAAAAAGGAAGAACAAAAATAATTTTATGCTAACAAATTTAACTTGTGTGCCCTTTTTACAGACCCCCAAATGAATCAACCTTTGCACCCAAGATGTAGGAGGTTCCCTATCCATTGGTGTCACCATGAAGGGATTAAGAACAATTTTTGGGATAGGTGGTGGATGGTATTTGATGATTCCCCATGAAATAATCATGAGGTACCCCAATACGTCTTGAGGAAACTATATTATGAGTTTTTCTTTAATGAGATCCCAAACTATTTTGATTTTCTAGATTTCCAAGAGAGACTTGGTGGCTCCTCACATGACAGAGTGGGTGCACAACATGACCCAAATCTACCACCAAGATCCTTGGTCAGACCTATGGTGGAGCATGTCATTATGCCTTCTGTTGTGAAGGATAGTGTTGAGGTTCAAACTTTAGACTCCATTAGCTCACTCACTCAGACCCTTATACAGTATGACAGGCCTCTAGTAGAGGGTGATGTGGGTGATGCAAATGATTCTTCTAGGCATCAAGTTTTAGCTCATTTTTGTCGATATTGTGGCTCTCTTTGCACTTATGATCTTAGTAGTAGTGAGCATGCATGTGCTCGAGTGCAGTTTGCTATAAAGAACATTGACAAAATCCTTACTGGATGAAACATTTAGCATTGATACCCAAGTGAATTTAATTATAAGTTAATTTCATTCTTTTTATTAAATTTTATATGAAAATTGTAGAATATATTTAAATTAGTAAATGATTATAATAATAAATCAGGGTCAAAGTGTTGATAATACTAGCAACATTCCCACAACACCCTTTTTCATGACTTCATCGACTCCATAGGTATACAACGAGTGAAGAAATATAATTATTATATGTGAATGATTTTCTAATTACTCATTTTGGATGTCAGATAGTTTGATGGTGGAGCTTCAACATCAACACCTCATAGTGTAGCTCATTGAGAATCTTTCACCAGGGTAAGCAATTTATTCTTTAATTTCATTATTAAATAATAAAGATAGTTTTGGTGATTGATCAATATACTTTGTTTAATTTTTCAGCTGTTGACATCAAAGACTACTCTTACTATTCACACGACAATGGAGCCAGATGTTGCTGCTACAGTAGCAAGTTCAATTGCTTTGACATAAGTATGAGACATATTAGTAAATTTAGTAAATTTAGAATTACATTTATTATCTTAATAATATATTATTAAAAAATTTAACAATACTTGTATTTAGTTTAATTTATATTGTGATACCTATTGGAGGGGCTTGTCACTCTAGATCATGAATGTGCACCATTTGTGGATGAACATCGTGATTATTTGTATGTGGTAAGTCATTATTCTATTATATGTCATTCTAAAATTCAAATTTTGTATATGTTAATGTCATTCTTTTTATTGTATCAGGTGGAGTTGCAAAAAAGTTTGGAGTGGAGGTCAAGTGGGCGCACTCAAAAGAGACCTCCGTCATATGCATCTCCATCCCCATGATAGGAAAAGATATCTTGTGATCCATTTCCTTCCCCTAGAGGGAAATGAATAGAATAGGGTCCTATTTTGTATGCCTATATGGCAAGTTTGAACATATGTTTTGTATTACGAATACATAACATTCTATGTCCATATGGCTTTTGGCAAGCCTATTTGACTTTATTGGGTATTATGTTGTATGCCTATATGGAAATTTTGAACATATGTTTTATTTTACGAATATGTGACATTTGATGTCCATATGGCTTTTGGCAAGCCTATTTGACTTTATGGATATATATTTGATACTTTTATCAGTATATAGTGTTGTATGGATTTAGAGATTTTTGTTTAATGCAAATCATTTATCATGGTTATCCATAATTGCAATACAAATGTGAAGTGTCATAAATTATACACCCTTGCTAGGGTGGTACAATTTCACACTTAGTTTAACACTCGCCTTGGTGTGTTTGCATCTTGCATTGTAATTTCCCTTTAAGCATTTAATTAATTAATTAAATTAAATCTAAAGTCATATTTCATCACTTCCCACATCATAAAATTGGTCCCTTTACCCTAAGTGTGCCCCTTTTTGTTTTATTCCACCAATAAATCATTTAATCATAAACCCTAATTATGTCTTATTTTGACCTTTAAAGCCTGATTTCCTAGAAGAAAACACCTCAAAATCAACTGTAACTTTGGGATTCACTCTAACATCATCATATCTAATGACCTTGAAAATTTGGTGAAAAGTTGGTTGGACAATGACAGGAATGTACATGGTCCTCGACTTTTTCCTGAAATTTCGGGAGCACAATTCTATTATATCATAATGGTTAACCCCAAAATATTGACAGGAAATTCAATTCCTAGGTCAGCCTAAAGACAGAATTAATTCAAAATTAAGATCTAGGGTTTCATACATAAGATCTCTCTTTCTTCATTTGAAGGCGGCTAAGAATGATCAATCTAAGAATTGAAGAGCAGTTTTTTGGAGGACAAGGAGCCTTCTATGTAGTGAAAGAGAAGCCTACATGGAGTCTTCAAAAACATTCAACAACACTTCATCAAGCATTCATCATCAATTACGGTCCTTGAAGATATTGAAGAGTAATAGGAGATCTAGTGGCAATATCTCTCCCTTGGGGATTGGTATGATTTCATGTTATTTTCATGACTTTGTATGAGATTATTTACATCAATTTGCATATTTATATTCATGCTTTAGATCACTTTGCATCATTGATTTAGAACATCTACTTTGACAATTACAAGCATTTAGGGTTTACTCTTTAGGGTTGCTCTAGATTGTTTGCATTCATCCTGGGGTCTTGCATGCACACAAGATTCCTGCACACACTATTTTACTATACAAATCGGCTATTTATGAAGGTGGAAATCACCAACACAAGGGTTTGACTGAGGCAAAACCCTATATAGCCACCAAAAAACCTATTTTCAGTTTCCGGTACAGGTACAGGATTTGATCGTTGCTACATTTTTTTAGGTTCGACAGAGCACACAGACATAGTCATGAAGATCAAATTTGAGCAAAAATCACTAGGATAGGGGCGTGGCACCTTGTTCCTTCCCAAGACAGGGGTGTGGTACCCTGCTCCTACACCTTGGGGTAAAAGTACAAAGTTGTATCACACTTTTATAAAGGAAATGGTCAATGTTGATTCAACTTTTTAAATTAAATCAATAGAAAGTGAAATATATGTTTTGAATTTTGAAATGATGTAAAATAATAAAAATTATATTCTGATGTCATTTGATGCTTGTAATTATAACAAAAACTTAAAAAATTATTTGAATGTACTTTTTTATAAAGTAAGCACTATAATTTGGTTACTGAAAAAATGCGGAAATTGAAGTTACACAAGCCACCACACTTTATTTAGTAAATTTTACCTTTTTTCTTGAATTTTTTTTTAGTATATTGATAACTTGAAACTTTGGTGCATGGATGTATTTTCAATAAATTTGAAAAATTGCGTGTGTTGAAATATAAATATTTTCAATTCCCACCACATTTTTTCTTAATTATTTATCTAAATTAGAAAATAATTATATCATCTTGACATAGATTCTTTTCTCTACTGCATCATTTTTTTCCAAATTTTTATAATAAATTTTAGTATTTTTCTTGGACAAGATAATCAACCTTAAATTTTAGTGCTAGTGACCTACTTTCAATGAAAATAAAAAATAATTAAAATATTAAAAGATATATATTTTGGAAAATTCACTTATAGATCTATAAAAGGGTATTTTTACATTTCAAAAAGATATTATTTATAAGAGTAGGAGCTATTGAAACATCGAGTTTTTTTTTTTTTTTTTTTGTAATTAGACCAAAAGTAGTATAAAATATACATTTAGTAAAACTTTCCAATTGGAAAAGTTGTGCTCCATACATAACTTAGCTATAATGAATCTATATAGACCATATATTTGACTAAAATTAATTTTTAGTTAGAATTACTTCAATTCACTTGTGCTGATAAGTTAGCCTGAAATGTGACATAGTTTTGTGCTTCTACCCCTTGGTCCTCTCTGGGCGCCCTGGTCCTTTCTGGGCACCTTGGTCCTTTTTGGGTGCCCTGGTCCACCTAGTTTTAGGTGAAATTGGGCAAGGCAAAAGCTCAGAACATCAGATTTGTAGGTCTTTAGTTAAACCTCTCTGTCAAATTCTTAGGGACAATGCCATGGTACCCTAGTCCTGGTAAGTTTGGCTCAATTTTCAGTATTACTTACACATCCACAATCTTCCCCCTTTCATGCGTTTAGTATCTCACTTTCAGATCTGCAAGTTTGTGCAATTTCAAGTTCATTTATGCTTCATTCTTCATCTCCTAGTCTAGTTGATCAATCAAACCCTATTTTTTCTCATCATTTACAACAAGAGGAATAGAAAACCTAATAGATAATCCTTGGCTCTCTCTTTCTCACAAGAAGTAGTGAAAGTGAGCTGTCTCCCTAAGCTCTTCTATATTCCCAATGTGTTG
The DNA here is from genome assembly GCF_030272615.1 of Cryptomeria japonica. Taxonomy (NCBI): domain Eukaryota; kingdom Viridiplantae; phylum Streptophyta; class Pinopsida; order Cupressales; family Cupressaceae; genus Cryptomeria; species Cryptomeria japonica. Next base: position 881,046,292 of record NC_081409.1, on the reverse strand, counting down.
GCAAAACAAGGATTAGGTCCTAGTCAACTGATCTTGCTTTTTCCCCAACACATTTTGGTGAACAACTTAAAGTCACTTCCTTCCTCTCAACCTACTCTTCCACAAGAACCTCGTATATCAACCCTTAGTAAGAAGTATGATTTCATTGAACAACTTAAAGCCACTCATGCTAAGATTTCTATTTAGGATTTAGTTCAAACTTCACCTTCTTATCATGGGATGTTACAAGACACTTTGAAAAGCTTAGATGTCCCACTTGCACTGACACCTAATAATTAATCACATGGATACTTTTATTGATCCTACAAATAAACCTAAAGTTCAAATTGTATTCACATAAGATGAGTATCTTATCTTGAAATCCAACATCAATATGATCCTCTTATGATTGTGGTTATTATCCATGATAGTGCTATAAGACGAACCCTTGTGGACAATGGATATGGTCTTAATGTTTGTGGTGTTGACTTATTGGATAAGATTGAAGTGGATCGTTCTCTCATCAAACCTGCTTCTCTTACTATTTGAGGCTTTGATAATTTTGCTAAACAATATCTAGGTGTCATAACCTTTCCTATTAGGGTAGATCCCGTTGTGTTACCTACACCTATTCATGTTATGCCTAGTAATTTGACATATAATGTTTTATTAGGGAGACCTTGGATTCATAGCATGCAAGTTGCCCATTCAAATTTGCATAGGCAAGTCAAGTTCATTTATAACAATATGACCTACACCTTATTAGTTGATACCAAACCTCATGAACCATTAAAATCTGGATCTTCTTGTTCAACTACTTCCCATTCTTTTCCTAATCCTTCTACTTCTTCAAACACATCTACTTCCTTTGATGATCTCATTCCTTCTAGTACTCCCGATTCGTCTCCTGAATCAGAATCTCCTCCCAAGGATATATTTTCTCTAGAAGGAGTGCTCTCAGATGATGATTGGGGATCTCTAGAATTTAGCCCTACTTTTGTAGGAGAGTATAGAGTATCTTGGAAAAAATCTAAGACTAAGAAGGAGAAATCTAAAGAGGAACCTAAAGAGAAACCCACTTTGTCTAAGAAACTAAGTAACCACTTTGTGGCTGCTTCTAGATCAAATAATACTTCAAATCCTTCATCTAATTCATATAGAACTGATACCTATGAGGCATAGCGATCTCTTTCTGATTTGGCATCCCTTTTTGGTCCCGATTTTCATATTTTAGCTAAGAATGGCTATGATGGAAATGGTTGTGGTGCAAATGAATAAGGAATTAAAGTTACTTTTGAACATAACACACATGAAGCTTCATTTGGACTTGGATATAATCCTTCTAAGCCCATCAAAGCATCTAAAAAACCATCTCTCAATGTGAATGCTATATTTAGTAATGATGACGACCTCTTCGCAGTTAAATCATCTTTTACTTCTTTCAACACTCATCCCCCTCATAAGGAAATCGTGGTGATGAATAAATATCTTTATGAATCTCCTCAAAATATTTCTAATCCCACTTATGAGACTTTATCTTCTACTTCTAGGAATATGGCTCTAATGAATTACGCTTATCCCTCTCCTAAGATTTCTTGTGTGCAAGAAAAGTATGACTTAGTGGCCTATTCTTCTCCTATAAACTTCTCTCTTTCTAAAGACTTTTTAACATTCATCATCTTATACATGTTTTTAATATCACTTATAGTAGAGCATTTAACATGTCATTTAATCTATCATGTCTTTAAATAACATTAATGGCTATTATGTTGCTCATCATTATGTGACATTTGCAGCTCATTTACTGGGGGCTCATTGTCATTCATGATGGTACAATTTCACATGCAATCATACTTTTGGAAGCAACATAATATCCCATTTCTATCTTGCCTCTTCTCCCTATATATGGGGGCAAGAATGATTTAAAACATCTCTCCTTCTTGAGATTAAAATATCCCCTTTGTGAAGTAGTGTCTTCTATAAGGATTTCTTATTGATTGTAGAGGTGTATTTATTTTTGAATTCCTTCTCTCATATTGGAACAAGCATCCTTGATGGGGATCTTAAGTACATATCCTTAATTGGGACCTCCTCTTTGGTGATTGGAAGTCTTTGATCATTCATCAATTTCTTTTCTTCATTGAGTAGTATCTTTTTATAATAAACCCTTCTATTTTGTGCACGTGCATATCCCTGATGAGGATCTCTTGCCTTCTTTTAGAAGAGTGTTGTTATAAATAATCTCTCTTTGATGTCATCTCAATCCTCTACTCTTTTCAAAACTCTTGCATTTATTCATCCTAGAAGATGTTATATTTCTCTAAGACAACTCATCTTGAAGGTAGATGTCTTTTGAAAAAAGATGTCTTCTCCTCCAAGGATCTCCTTTACACTTATATAGCAAGATATCTCTTTTCAACTATCTTAGCCTTGCTTAAAGAGTGTTCCTTCTCTTGGTTGGATTTATGACATTGTTGCATGATGGATATCTTCTTGGTGTCGAAGGTAGGTATCCTTGTTCCTTTTGTACTATATTTCTCTTGTTCACTGTATCTCTTGAATAGTAGGTCATTCTTAGAACCAAAGCATAGAGTCTTAGAGCAAGGTGATGTCACTTATGAAGGGTGATTATACTAGAAACCATAGGATAGAATCTTAGAGTGAGATGTCACACCTTTCCTGACCCTTGTACTATACATCATATACAAGTTGTTGTTGGTATTTTGGTATGGTTTTGTCATTGATGTCAACACCTACTAAAACACTAGCACTTTGGAGATCCAGCAGCATTCACCGGCAAGCAAGCAACTATTGCATAGTTACTGGTATATGGTACACCGACAAGATATAATGATCACTGGCACTTGGAATGATATGGAAAACACTTGGTAATGTCAAAGACATCGTGTGGACATCTTTTCTTAATGAATTAATCATTGGTATATTCATATTTGCATATTTGCTTTTACCGACAAATAGGTCCAGGGTTATCCAGGGTTACACCGGCAGGATTATCTTTTCCAGATCAGCATGGAACGCTATGGAGATGATTAATTAATGTTGTAAATGCATTAAGCTGACATGTTCAATCGGTTATTGCATTGGATATTATATTGTTTGTAAAATGTTTTTATTGTAATATCTTGTAGATCTGACCTACTAAAATTGGTCCTAGGTTATGATATAAATGTAAGATCTTATTTGTAAGATCAAGTGTGGAATGTGAAGAAGGTATATTGTGAAGGGATATGCGAGATTAAGCAGAGCTATACACAAAGACATCATTTGAAGGTGAAGCTAGGTTTTTGTGAAGGCATATTAGCATTACACCAGTACTGAATCCAACATATGAAGATGCTATTTTAAGCAGTACATTCTTATTGGATTTAACCATCCAATTGTAGTCAATGTGAGTCCCATTTGCATTTGAGCAGTGAGATCTAGGCGCTTGGCCTTTCTGCATGTGCAAACCCCATTTATGTACACTTACTATCGGCAGTAGTATCATCTGATTGTGGGTAAGGTTTCCCACCGTGGTTTTTCTCCTTACAGGGTTTCCACGTACAAATATTGGTGTCATGTGTTGTGGATGATTTTATCTTTTGGTTTCATGCATTAATCTTTACCGGTATTGCATTTATTTATTAAATCCATCCATCCGTATAATAGACTGTCTCACCGGTATTAAAGCAGTAATTGATTAACTTGTTTTTGGTTTAAAGTTTTAGACAACTAATTCACGCCCCCCTTCTCAGTTGTCCCTAAGATCTAACAATTGGTATCAAAGAAGAGTCCTTTTTTGTAGAAGTTTAACAACTTGAGGAGATCCAATGTCTACTAACTATTTTAGGAAGGACAATCCTAAACTTGATGGAACCAACTATGGAATATGGAAGATTAGAATGGAGACACATCTAAATTGCATTGGAAAGGACATCTAGGATGTTACAAAGAATGGTTATATTACTCCTACTCAAAGTCAGCCTAATCCACCTAACTTGACAAAAGATGAGGAAAACGATTGCAAAGCAAGAGAAGCACTTTTGAGCACATTATCAGATCAACAAATCATGGGACTATCAGATAGGTATACTGCTAAAGCTATTTGGGATCATTTGGAAACACTGAATAAAGGAGATTCCATAGTCAAAATTGCAAAACTTGAAAGCTTTCGAGTCAAGTATGAACATCTGAAAATGGAAGAAGATGAAAGGATTTCTGCTTTTATGGAAAGAGTAAATGAAATTGTTTTGGGTATTAAATGTTGTGGAGGAACCTTAAGTGAAGATGAAATTGTTTCAAAAGTTTTAAGAGGATTGCCACCGGCATATAAAATGAAGGTTACTACAATAAATGAGTTAAGAACAATGCCTAATATATCAGTAACTAGGGATACATTGATTGGAAAACTTTCAGCCTTTGAAATTGAGGAATTTGGTCGTGTTGCTACTATAAAGATAGATTTAGCTTTCAAAGCATCAACTTCATATGCATCATCATTTGACAAATCTGATTGGAAAGCCTTTTATGCAAGAGAACTTGAGGAAAGAAGGAAAGAAAATGAAGAACTTGAAGAGCTTGAAGTACTATTTGCAAGGAAAATGCCCAGAGGTCCAATTGGAAGTAAGTATGAAGGTAAAGAACCTTTTAAATGTTTTAATTGCAATAAGATTGGTCATATGGCTTCTAGATGCCTTTATAGACATGCTAGACTAAGAGAAGACGCTACAAGGACATACAAACCTAACCCTGAATATTAGAGATACAAATTCAAGAAAAATAAGGACAAATCTTGTTATGTTGCTGATGAAGGAGTGACTGATGATTCTGATGATGATCCGACAGACAATGGATGGGTTTTTGTTGCTATAACAGAAGATAAACTGGCACCTGCAGTCCAACCGGTAGAACAGGCCTTACAAGCTAAAATTGAGGTAAAAGATGAATGGATAATTGACTCTGGATGCTCACATCATATGACAGGAGACAAAGGAAAATTCTTGAACTTTCAAGAATACAATGGTGGTTTAGTAAGATTTGGAGATGACAAAGCTCGTCAAATCAGAGGTAAGGGTTCAGTATCTCTTGATGGTAAACATAACACTGACAATGTCTACTATGTTGAAGGTTTAAAGCATAATCTTTTGAGTGTTGGTCAATTAGTTGAGAAAAGATTTCAGTTACAATTTAAGAATGGAAAATGCAAAATCATGAACAAAACTGGCTTAGAAATTGCAACCGGTAACTAGACTAGGGGTAATATCTTTCATTTGAATAATAGTGAAAAGACATGCTTGATTGCACATATAGATGAAAGTTGGCTATGGCATAAGAGACTTTGTCATGTAAACTTTGATTGCATGGTAAAGATCAGTACTACTAAGGCAGATAGAGATTTACCTAAAATTGTCAAACCTCAGAATACAATATGTAAGGAATGTCAATTTAGAAAACAAGCTAGAGCTAGTTTCAAAAGTATTCCTGAAAAAATAAAATAATGCTCTTGATTTAATTCACACTGATTTATGTGGTCCAGCTAGAACTAAAAGCTTACAAGGTGATATATATTTCATGCTAATCATTGATGATTACTCTAGAATATGTTGGGTTACTCTTCTCAAAGAAAAATCAGAAGCACTTGGAAAGTTAAAACTGTTCAAAGCAATGGTTGAAAATGAAACTGGTAAGAAAATCAAATGTTTAAGGTCAGATCAAGGAGGAGAATTTAAATCTAAGGAGTTTAATGCATTCTATGAAGTGAATGGAGTCAGAAGACAACTATCAGCACCTCGGACACCACAGCAAAATGGAGTTGTTGAAAGGAAAAACATAAGTATCTTGGATGCAGCCAAAAGTATGTTATTTGAAGCAAACTTGCCACATGTATATTGGAGAGAAGCAGTAAGCATAGCGGTCTATACATTTAACAAAGTTCACATCAAAGGTTAAACCGGTAAGACCCCTCATGAACTATGGTTTGGTATTACTCCCACTCTTAAGTATTTCAAAATATTTGGAAGTAAATGTTACATTAGAAGAGATGAGTACATCGAAAAATTTGATCCTAGAAGTGATGAAGGAATATTTTTAGGTTATTAATCTAAGAGTAAAGCATATAGATGTTTTAATAAGAGATTGCAGAAAATTGTTGAGAGTACAAATGTAAAGACTGATGAACAATTCAGAGGAACTTCAAGGTACATAGATTCTGAACCGGCAACATAAATTTTAAATGAACCTACACTGAATCCACCGGTACAGAGTGAAGATCTAGTTACACCGGTATCATCTGAAAATTCTACTGTGACTGAGGAGCAACAAACAAAGACACCTCAGTATGTAAGACTGAATCATTTTAAAGATTAGATAATTGGAAACAAGCATAAAGGAGTTATGACTAGAGGAAGATTAGAAAATGAAGAGGTATGTCTTATTTCTCAAATTGAACCATCATCAGTTAATGAGGCATGTGAAGACAAGTATTGGACTAAAGCTATGGAAGAAGAATTAGAACAAATTGAGAAAAACAATACTTGGACATTAGTTCCCTGGCCTAAAGATAAAAATGTAATTGGAACCAAATGGGTATTCAGAAACAAACTTGATGAAGATGGTAAGGTTATCAGAAATAAAGCAAGACTAGTTTGTAAGGGATATTCTCAGAAAGAAGGAATTGACTATAATGAAACCTTTGCATCGGTAGCTAGAATTGAGGCAGTTAGATTATTTTTGGCTTTTGCAGCACATAATAAGTACAAAGTATATCAGATGGATATTAAATGTGTATTTTTGAATGGAGATCTTGAGGTGGAAGTTTATATTGAACAACCTGATGGATTTTCTTTGACAGATGACAAAGATATGGTTTGCATGTTAAGGAAAGCTTTATATGGATTGAAGCAAGCTCCAAGAGCTTGGTATGCAAGATTGGATAAGTATCTTTTGAAGATTGGTTTTTCTAAAGGTAATGCTGATAGTAACTTATACTATAAAGTGACTAATGATGACATCTTGGCTATTGAAGTTTTTGTTGATGATATAGTTTTTGGAGGAGAAGATGGATTGTGTAAAGACTTTTTTATTAAAATGCAGCAAGAATTTGAAATGTCTATGATTGGTGAAATAAGATTCTTTTTAGGATTGCAAATATCACAGACTAAAAAAGGTATATTCTTAAGTCAATAAAAATACTTAAAGGAGTTACTCAAGAAATTTGGAATGGAAAACTCTAAACCGGTAAGCACACCTATGACAACAAATGACAAATTATCACAAAGGGATGAATCTACACCTGTGAATCCAACTAGGTACAAATCTATGATAGGAGGTTTACCGTATTTAACACAAACCAGACCTGATATTATGAATGCAGTATGTATTGTTTCAAGATTTCAAAGTAATCCTAGAGAAAATCATGAATCAACAGTAAAAAGGATTTTTCGGTACTTACAATGCACCCCAAATCTTAGATTATGGTATCCTAGAGATGAAAATTTTGATCTATGTGCATACACAGATGCAAATTGGGTAGGAGACATTGATGATAGAAAAAGAACCACCGGTGGAGCATTTTTTGAGTTGTACATCTTGATCAACAGTAGAATCAAAATATGTTGTAGCAGCAACTAACTATACACAGGTACTATGGTTTAAACAAATGTTGAAAGATTTGAAGGTAAAATGCAAGGAGCCTATAACTATCTATTGTGACAACACTACAGCAATTGACATATCTAAGAGTCCAGTATTACATTCCAAAACAAAACATGTTTCTATCAAACTGAGTTTTCTAAGGGAAAAAGTTGAAGCAATAGAAATACAACTAGTTTATGTGAATACTAAAGAACAACTTGCAGATATTTTCACTAAACCTTTTCCTAAGGAGACTTTTGAGTATCTTAGAGAATAGCTTGGGGTCATACCCCCACTGGTAGACACTTAGAGAGTTGATGTCTATCATCAACCAATAGAATTAACAGAGACATATTTTACTCTCGCTTTGATGAGGAAGCTACTTCTCAAGGGGAGTAATTGGTATAGTGAAATTGGTTGGTATTTTGTATGTAACAATTGGTATGCTGTAACTTTGGCATTTGATGTCAAAGGGGGAGAGATATCTATGAAAAAACACATTATCTTTATTATCTTTTGAGGAAAGATTCGTATGGAAAAACTTTGGAAATCACATGTTGCTCCCAGGGGGAGAGATTGTTGTTTAGGAGAGATTTTGATTTCTAGTAATGATCTTTTTGGAAATTGTTGGTTTTTGGTGCTTGGCATTTCTGTTTTGGCACTTTGATGGTTTTTCCATCTTGTGTTGCTATCAATGCCAAAGGGGGAGATTGTTGGTATTTTGGTATGGTTTTGTCATTGATGTCAACACCTACTAAAACACTAGCACTTTGGAGATCCAGCAACATTCACCGACAAGCAAGCAACTATTGCATAGTTACTGGTATATGGTACACTGACAGGATATAATGATCACCAGCACTTGGAATGATATGGAAAACACTTGGTAATGTCGAAGAAATCATGTGGACATCTTTTCTTATGAATTAATCATTGGTATATTCATATTTGCATATTTGCTTTTACCAGTAAATAGGTCGAAGGTTATCCAGGGTTACACCAGCAAGATTATCTTTTCCAGATCAGCATGGCACGCTATGGAGATGATTAATTAATGTTTTAAATGTATTAAGCCAACATGTTCAATTGATTATTGTATCAGATATTATATTGTTTGTAAAATATTTTTATTGTAATATCTTGTAGAGTCGACCTACTAAAATTGGTCTTAGGGTATGATATAAATGTAAGATCTTATTTGTAAGATCAAGTGTGGAATGCAAAGAAGGTATATTGTGAAGGGATATGTGAGATTAAGTAGAGCTATACACAAAGACATCATTTGAAGGTGAAGCTAGGTTTTTGTGAAGTCATATTAGCATTACACCGGTACTGAATCCAGCATATATAGATGTTATTTTAAGTAGTACATTCTTATTGGATTTAACCATCTTTACTGGTATTGCATTTATCTGTTAAATCTATCCACCACTATAATAGACTATCTCACCAGTATTAAAGTAGTAATTGATTAACTTGTTTTTGGTTTAAAGTTTTAGACAACTGATTCAGCCCCCCTCTCAATTGTCCCCGGGACCTAACAGTTGTACCATACCTAGGCATAGACTCCTATGAGGCACTTGGAACCTCACTTACACACACATGCATGAGGTTGAGTGAAACTAATGGTGTTCTCACTCTCCTCCCTTACATGGATCACCTAGGGAGACTCTTGAGGCTAGTTTTCCATGTCCTTCTCTCCATGGATAACCTAGTTTTAAGGGCAAGATGTCCATGGTTCCCTTTCTCTTCTCATGGATCACCAAAGTGTGTATTCATGCTTTCTATCTTTTCTTCTTTCTCTTTGCATTTGTTTCCATTTAAATATTTCATCTTGTGTTAGAGAGCTCTCAAATCCTCACACTCTTTGTTGTGTTAAATTGAGGCTTAATTCTCTTTCTTACAAAATATTTCTCCATTACTTTTTGATCTTGCATCAAATCTTCTTGTGAGCATTTCTCATCAATATTATTTCACAATTTGATGTGGTAAACATGATACCATGTTTCACCTCACTAAAATTAGAAAGCCGAAATAGTGGGCATATAGCTACCCTCAGATTTTAATCACCTTCCTGAGTAAGAATTTAGGTGATTTTGTGATTTTATCTAACATGTGTTTTTGTAGGGTGTGGATCCCAACTGTGTACTGCAAATACTATTGGGGGATTCATCTACAAACTTGTGGATATATTATTTTTCATGAATGTTTACTTTTCTTTAATTTAGCTTGCATATGACCGCTAAAGTGGGGGTAAATGTAGTGTCATAAATTATACACCCTTGCTAGGGTGGTACAATTTCATACTTAGTTTAGCACTCGCCTTAGTGTGTTTTCATCTTGCATTGTAATTTCCCTTTGAGCATTTAATTAATTAATTAAATTAAATCTAAAGTCATATTTCATCACTTCCCACACCATAGAATTGGGCCCTTTACCCTAAGTGTGCCCCTTTTTATTTTATTCCTTCAATAAATCATTTAATCATAAACCCTAATTATGTCCTATTTCAACCTTTAAGGCCCTATTTCACATATCAAAACACCTCAAAATTAGTTGTAACTTTGGGATTCGCTCTAATATCATCATATCTCATGACCCTAAAAATTTGGTAAAAATTTGGTTGGACCGTGGTGGGAATGTACATGGTCCTCGACTTTTTTCCCAAAATTTTAGGAGCACAATTCTATGATATTATAATGCTTAACCCCAAAATATTGGTGGGAAATTCAATTCCTAGGTCAGACTAAAGATAAAATTAAGTCAAAATTAAGATCTAGGGTTTCATACATAAGATCTCTCTTTCTTCATTTGAAGGCAACTAAGAATGATCAATCTAAGAATCTAAGAGAAGGTTTTTGGAGCACAAGGAGCCTTCTATGTAGTGAAAGAGGAGCCTTCAACAACATTCAACAACATTTCATTAAGGATTCATCATCAATTAGGAGCCTTGAAGACACTGAAGAGTAATAGGAGATCTAGTGGCTATATCTTTACCATGGGGATTGGTATGAATTCATGTTATTTTCATGACTTTGTCTGAGCTTCTATACATCAAATTTCATATTTAAATTCATGCTTTAGATAACTTTGCATCATCGATTTAGAGAATTTACTTTGACAATTACAAGATTTTAGGGTTTACTCGTTAGTGCTGCTCTAGATTGTTTACATTCATCCTAGGGTCTTGCACACACACAAGATTCCTACAAACACTATTTTACTATACAAATCGGCTATTTGTCAAGGTGGATATCACAAAAATAGGGGTTTGACTAAGGAAACCCCCTATATAGCCACCTAAAATGATATATTCAGTTGTCGGTACAGGTATAGGAGCCGATCGTCACTGCAATTTTCAGGTTCGACATAGCACATAAACATAGTCACGAAGGTCAAATTTGAGAAGAAATCACTGGGAGAGGAGCATGGTGCACTACTCCTGCCCAAGATAGGGGTGTGGCACCCTGGTCTTGTACCTTGGTCCTCTTTGGGAGCCTTGGTCCTTTTTGGGTGCCCAAGTCCTTTCTGGGCACCCTGGTCCACCCAGTTTCAGGTGAAATTTGGCAAGGCAGAAGCTCGAAACATCAGATTTGTAGGTCTTTAGTTACATCTCTCTATTAGATTCTTAGGGACAGTGGTGTGGCACCCTAGTCCTAGTTATTTTGGCTTAGTTTGCAGCACTAGGTACACATCCAAAATCCTCCCCCTTTCATGCATTTAGTTTTAGATCTGTAAGTTTGTGCAATTTCAAGTTCATTTATGCTTCATTCTTCATCTCCTAGTCTAGTTGATCAATCAAACCCTAGTTTTTCTCATCATTTGCAACAAGAGGAATACAAACCCTAAGAGATAATCCTTGGATCTCTCTTTCTCACAAGAAGTAGCCAAAGTGAGCTACCTCCCTAGGCTCTTTCATATTCCCAATGTGTTGGCAAAAGTGGGATTAGGTCCTAGGCACTAGATCTTTCTTTTACCCCAACACTAAATGATTAAATGAATAACTGCACAATGTTGATTGTAAATTAAGCTTTGAACCAGAAGAAGGAGGAGAATGAGGTGAGAATGAGGCAGACTACATAGGTGAGAATATGTTAGGTATTCTAGAGGGTTTCAGAGGAGGAATCATACATCTCGCAAGACTCAATGGAATGGTGCTTGTCAGCAGTAGAATGGAGGCACATTTAAGGGCTTTTATAATAGAAAACAACCAGTGTTTGATATATGCATCTACTCTTCTGATTAGTTTGAATACATTAGTAAAAATGAGTCCCCTACATGTAATGATGGTAATGGTTATCAGTGGAGATACCCCTCATATGTGTCCTAGCTGAACAACATATCAATTGACTACCCTAGATTCCTCTCTATCCCTAAAAATATATTTATAACAAAGAAGGACTTCCATCCACATGAGGACTTGATGTAGAGGGGAAAGAATGGAGGAGCTCCCATTGAGACAAGATGAATAGTTAAGGCTTGGAGGGAAAATTTTCAAATAAAAATAATCAAATACTAGAGGCACAATGGGATCTAGAAAGGGTTTCAAAGAATGATCAAGATCTTGAATGCATAGAACTCACTTTCTCAACAAAAGAAGGATGCATGATTACCCTAACTAAACAACTACTCTTACCCTAGATTGCAATCTTGAGGGAAACAATGCTTATCAGTAAGATTTGGGACTCCTCCTTACATATTCCTATACTATTAGAATGGGAAAATGAGGCTTGTCCTGGTACCAAAGATATTTTCTACATGGATTCTGAATCAAACTTTTTTATAGCTCTATTTGAATCTAAAGCTCCTATAGATTTTGTTCATACAAATAAGAAGTAGATTTGTAAAGGGTTTGGTTTACTTACGCTTCCATGGATCTCGAAATTCAAACCAAAACCCATACTATGAAATACCATGCCTTTCTAGGTTAATTTTCCTTCTCTACCATTGGAGTATCGAGATCCAAACATTGTAGAAATGCTTGTTAATAATTTGGGGATGTTTGTTAATCATGACCTCATTCCTTTTGAGATGACACATTTGCCTATTAGGGTTTTTTTTGTTATTGAATTTTTCTAATCCACTACCAACTACTATAACTATTAACTCTAAATGGGGGTCCTGGGAACAAAATGTGATCATACAAGATGCTTCAATGGTTGAAAAACATGCTCAATCATTGGGTCACTTCACCAATAAGTGTCAAGGTCCTCACACCCCACACATCGATATATGAAAGGAACACACAACTAATCCTTCCCAATGTGCTTATAAAATGAATTTGTACAACCCCTGCAACTCTTCAACCAATCAAACTAAAGCTCACATAGAAAAAGGGTTGGAGGAAGGAATTCAACAACACACCTAATTGAATCAAATGCATTTGGAAGTATTCCCGTTCTCTCTCTTCAAGGCTTCCTCCCTTTTTAATCATTTGTACTCTTGACGGCTCCTACTTCAGGATTTGAGCATATACACTTATCTACCCCAACCATTTAGAACTACTCCTTTGTCACTTAAGGTTCCTCTCAAATAATCAGAAGGGCCATCTTAGACATTAACAACAAAACCCTTGAAAAAATTTGACAGTATTATGCAAGAACTAGTGTTTGCCAATCAACTGATTGATATCATGCCCAAAATGCCCATATCATTACCTCTCAGTCAAAATAAATTAACATGAGGTCAGGAAAAAATTATGGCAAAAGAAATATTTGTAATGGTTGCATCTGAAATGTATGATGAGATAACATAAGAAGAACAGGAAGGGGAATATGTTGACTTAATAGTGTAAGAAAGAATTGGAAACAAGGATGAGTGTGAGAACACATTGCTTAAGTCTCCACAATGTCATGACAATGGCCTCAGTCAGCAAGAAAAAGTCAGTGAAATGAACCGATGGGATGTGAAATTAATGGGTTTTGATAGAGAAAACTTTTTTATACCTGTTCAGATTGAGTTTAATATGCAAAATTCTTTGGATCACAAGAGATGCTCATGAATTAGAACATGCACCCCAAGAGAATCTAGATGTAAATAAAAGTATAGATTCAACACCTCAAGGCTCAAGAATTTTTTATTTCTCACAAACATTATCAATAACACAAATCCCTTCCATATCTGTGATAGAAGAAAACTCCAAAGACTAGAGGCAAAAAATCTAAAAGTTCTAAAGCTAAGGAAGAGATAAAGGTTGGGTAACAATTTACATTGCATGAAAGAATTTCACCACTAAAACAAATGCCAAGGAGAACTAAGTCTTCTCCTCATCAACAATGAAGACCATATATTGGACCATCAGAGGTATTAATTTGTCTGGCAAGCACCATATAATCAAGATTCAGTTTGATTCTTCACAAGTGGATATTATATTACTTCAAGAAACTAATCTCTCACAGGATAATTTTCAATAAATAATTTATAAATGGAAATTATGGGAATCAATCCATATTCAAGGGACAGGATCCTCATGAGGACTTGTTGTCCTCTGGAATCCAAAATCTATTAAGGTTCAATTACCGCAACATGACTCAAATTGGCAATTATTAAGCATGCAACATTTTGATCTATCATTTTATTTGCTGAATATTTATTAACCAATTCCTATGCAAGACAAAAAGAGACTTTGGATAGTCTTGACCTATTTATTTAAACAATATGGAGACTAGAATCCAAACATAATTATAGGGGTTGACTTGAATGCTACGGTGTCATTAGATGAGAAACAAGGAGCAATCTACCCTCCACTAAGAACCATGCAAGATTTCAAGGACTTCTTAAATTATAATGATCTAATGGATATCGTGCCTTGTAATGGTTCCTTTGCATGGACAAACAAAAGATTAGGCTTCCTTCAAATAGATGAATGGTTGGACAGATTCCTTACTTCTCATAGTTGGAAACTATTGGATATCACAATGAAATCAAAAGTTATGGCATTCATGGGCTCGGATCACTTTCCTGTTAGTCTAAATGTTTCTAAATCATAATCACTATCAGGTCATAGGCACAAACCATCCTTCAAGTTTGAGAGTATGTGGTTCTGTCACCCAATCTTTCACTATCTTCTTAGACAATGGTGGCTCTCTTCATCAATCAAACCAGAAACTAAGATGTCCCAATTTCAAAAAAAGATACAATATGTTAAATCATAGATAAAGATATGGAATGTGCAGGTCTTTAAAAATGTTTTGAACAAAAAGTCATAGTGGAAAAAGAGCTAGACCAAATTAATTAGCATATAATTCAATATGATTTGGATGCACCTATCTTTGAAAAGAGGAAGAAATTACAAGAAGAATGGGAGGAATTGGGTAAAGGAGAAGAAGAATATTGGAGACAAAATTCTAGGGAGATGTGGTTACAGCTAGGAGATAAAAACACTAAATTTTTCCATATGTCAGCAAAACAAAAAAGGGCAACAAGTAAAATCTTCTCAAAAATAGACCATGTTTTAGGTAACACTATTTTAAATGCATAGGGTATTCAAGATGAAGGAGTAAAATTTATTTCAAATCTTCTTGCCCCCCCTCCTATTTTGTCCCCACAACCTAATTAGGAAAAAGAACTACTTGATGCTATTCCTTTTTTGGTAACTCTACAAGATAATCAGCTTCTCATGGCATCCTTTACCTTAAAGGAAATTCACAAAGTGATCTTTTCTATGCCTCTTGATAAGGCACCCAACCTAGATGGTTTTACTACCCTTTTCTATCAAAAATGTTGGGACGTTACATTCTTTGACCTCCTGGCAGCTCTAGAAGATTCTATAAAAAGTACTCCAATGCTTAATAACTTTAACACTACAAATATTTCTCTAATTCCTAAAGTCAAAGGTCCAAAAATATTTGCAGATTTTAGCCCAGTTGCATTGTACAACATGGTCTACAAAATTTTCACAAAAGCCATATAATTGAGATTGTAGCATCTCATCACTAAAATCATATCCTTAGAACAAGGGGGTTTTGGGCCAAGGAAGGAGACTATAGAGGGGGCATTGGTGGCTCATGAAACTCTTCATTCTATAAGTTCAAATCAGTCATCAGCCTTTGTTATTAAGTTGGATATGATGAAGGCATACACCAAGTTAAATTGGTCATTTTTATTTGAAGTCTTATGTAATTTTGGATTTGCAAACAAATGGTGTAAATGGATTAAGGCATGTATATTTGGAGCTCACTTCTCAGTCATTGTAAATGGGGTTCTAGATGGTTTTTTTGCCTCTACCCAAGGGGTCAGACATGGAGATCCTTTATCTCAATTCTTATTCATCATGATGGCTAAAGCATCCAGTAGAATTATCAGTTCTAAGAAAGAGAATGAATTATAGCAAGGAGTGCACATTGGTGGTACTTCTATCTCAATTACTCATTCTTTATTTGTTGATGACACTCTTTTGTTTGGAAGATCTAAGGTTCATAGAGCCAAAAGGATCAAACAAACTTTGTATCTTTATACAGTTGTTTCAGGTCAGAAGATAAATTCCTGTAAAACAAAGGTATACATCTTCAACACTAATCAGATAATATCAACAAAAATAGTAATAATATTGGGATTTACACTAGAAGACCTTCCAACCACCTACCTCAAAATACCTTTTTTAATGGGATCCAATAAGCTAGTTATTGGAAATTTACAATCAAAAGAATAAAGGATAGAGTTGCTACATAGAAAAAACAATGGCTTTTCCTATCAGGCAAAATCCTACTCATTAAATCTGTCCTTTATGCAATACCACATTATTACATTTCATTTTTTAAAGCCCCTAAATTTGTCATCCATCAAATACATAAACTCATAATATAATGGATGCTAAAAAGATACCTTTGGTGTCACTTGAAGATATGAAAAACATAAAGCAGGTGGGGGGTGTAGGTTTGCATTATCTTTTAGAAATAAACAAGGCCTTTGGAGGTAAGTTATTCTGACAGATGTACTCCAAACCCCATCAAAAAATGGTGCAAAATAATGTGGGACAAGTATTTGGACACCACTAACTGCTCAAAGATATTAACAATCTTAGACCCTCTTCAGGGCTCAGCCATATGGAACTTCATGAGATCTTCGAGAGAAGTTATCACTAGGTATGTATCATGGGGAGTCCATAATGGGAAAAGTACTTATTTTTTGGAATGATTCATAGAATGAGCTGCCACTTTTTATTCAAAATGTGGAGTTGACTAGTGGAGCACAAGTTATCAGTGACAGCTGGGGGACAAATTTATTTGATTATATCTGTGTTGTAGATATCTTCTCAAGAAAATCTATTTGGAAGGATCATTCAACACTCCCTATACTTTTAGATCAGGCAACAAGTTTTCAACATATCCTCTCTGAGAGAGAGGCATACATGTCGAACAAGCAAGACACCTTGATCTGGGTACCATCCAAATATGGAAATTATTCAGTTAAAATTGGGTACAAAGATATTCACCAGATGGAAAATTAGAAATTGAATCATAGGGCCTACTCCTTTTGCAGGAATAACTTGGTGTTGCCAAAAGCAGGATGTTTTGCTTGGTTAGTACTTAAGAAAAGAATCCTAACAAGTGACAAATTACATAAACTCAATATTACTCAGCCTTTCAATTGTGTTTTATGTAATAAGGAGATGGAGATGGTTGATTATTTATTCATCAACCATTCCTTTGCCCAACAATGTTGGCAATTTGTCATGAACAAATTAAATCTAGCTATATCACTGCCTAATACATTATGGAACATGTTCCAATCATGGCCCACCCTGTTCTCTATTTCATTACTTGCATGCATCTGGAAATGATCTCACCATTGTTATTTAGTCCATTTGGTGAGAAAGGAATAAATTTTTTTTTTGACAAATAACATCTAATGTACAAATGGTTTTGGATGGGATACAAAAATCTATTTCAGAGATAGTTAACGCCAACATTCAAAATTTAAACAGTAATCACACCTTTACACCATGGGATAACTTCACTATCAATGAATGGAAATAAATTAGGTTACCTTCCCTCTCTACTCCAATATGTCATCCTCAATAGCCCATTAATAGTGTTAGGGTTCCCACAAATACTAAGAGGGGGGGTGAATCAGTATTTGACCGATAATGTAATTTTCTTAAAACTGAATATGTAGAATATAAAGTAATAGTATACCAGTATGCAAGAATTAATGTAAATAACAGAATCAAAAGCATCCACATGAAAAGAACACCATAACACAAGATGTTTAACAGGGAAACCCGGTGTGGGAAAAACCTCGGTGGGATTTGTGACCCACAATATTCACTTACTGGCCAATAAGAGAATATTACTTACTATAGGGGCCTGCACATGTAGGAAGGCCAACTGCCTAGAGCTTACTACTCAATAAGAAGTCACACTGACTTACAATGAGGATTTACACACATCTAATATTCTGTACTGCTTTACAATAGCATCTTCAATGCTAGATTCAGTACCGGTTCTTGCTCTGTTCTTTACATATACCCTTGACCTACAATTCGCACATTAGGTCTGCCTTATAATTTATTTATTGCATTCTATCCATATCCTACAAATGCCTACATTTTTTATATACAAGAGTCATTTTACAATTTGCTAAGTCGGCTTACAATGATAAACAAAATATTACATATCAAAAATCCTGTCGGCCTCTGTGCCGGTATACATATTTTCTTCTGTGTCGGTGTAGGTTGATCTCTTGATGTTGGTGCACTATCTTGCCTGTGTTATACTTTGCTAGTATAATATCTTGCTAGTGCCATAGGATTGCAAGGTTGCCTATATAATGCTTTGCCGGTATAATGTCTTGTTGGTGCCATAGGATTGCAAGGTTGCCTGTATAATGTCTTGCCAATGCCATAGGATTGCAAGGTTGCCATCAATGACAAAACCTTCAATCACACACAATGTCTCATTGGAGTGTCCATATGCCAACAAATAGATCAATGGTCAAATGGAAACCACCATGCCCCAATCTCATTAAATTGAATTTTGATGGTGCCTCAAAAGGTAATCCGAGTATTTTAAGTATTGGAATCTACATTAGGGACTATCTTGGTTATCTAATTGCATTGAAGTCCTCCAACACTCCTCTTGGGACTGCCAATATGGCTGAAGTTGTTGCTCTTTTAAATGGACTAGTAATATGTAAAAAATTAGGTTGTACAAATACAGAAATTGAAGGTGACTCAACCTTGATTATTAATGCTTGCATAACTAGACAATCAACGAATTGGAGAATAGCATACATCCTCAAACAAATTTGGGCATTTTTTGACTCATTTAAGGAATGTTATGCCTCTCATACATATAGTGAGGGGAATAAACTTGTAGATCTGTTGTCAAACATGGGTTGTGAGAAATTAAATTTGGACTCCTCAATTACACCTATTAACTTTTATAAATATCTTAACTTGTTGTAGGTTGTGAACTTGGGAAAAACTCCAGAAATCGTTGATTTGATTGTCATCTCTAAGGAGATGTAGCTCATCATAACAATATGAATAAGATGATTTCAAAAAATGCAAGATTTTCTTGAGGGAAGTGCTTGAGAGAGCAGAGAGGTGTTTAATTATCTCCTTGTTTAAAGCACCTGGGGCCATCTAATTTGAGGTAAGGGAATTTGTAGAGTGCCAGGAATCACATATCAAATAGGGCAGGTGTTCCTCATGCTCATTAGAAGAAACAAAGGTAGAAACTATGATTGAGACAAGCTAAGTGTGCATTGTTGATTATTGATTCAACAATTGGAGGTTTTGAGGCTGGTATTTCTAAGTATGGATAGACCCGAGAACATGCTTTGCTGGCATTCACCCTAGGAGCAGAGAAAATGATTTGCTGATGTAACAAGATGGATGCTACTACTTCAAAATACTCTAAGGGTCATAATGAGGAAATTTTAAAGGAAGTATCTTCTTACCTGAAGAAGGTTGGGTAAAACCCTGACAAAATTCCATTTTCTCCAATCTCTAGATTTGAGGGTGATAACGTGATTAAGAGATCAACCAACCTTGATTAGTTCAAGGGCCCAATATGCTTGGATACCCTTGACTAGGTTTTAGAGCCTACATGTTCTTTAGAAAGGACTCTTAGGTTTCCACTTTAGGTTGTTTACACGATTGGTGGTATTGGAACTTTGCCTGTGGGGCATGTTGAGATTGGAGTGTTGAAACCAGGCACAATTGTCACTTTTCATCCAATTGGGTTGACTACTAAGGTTAAGTCCGATGAAATGTAGCATGAAGATCTGTAGGAGGCATTACTTGGTGATAATGTGGGACTTAATGCCAAGAATGCTGCCATGAAGGATCTCAAGAGAGGATATGTGGCCTCAACTCCCTAAATGACCCAGCCAAGGAGGTTGCTAGCTTTACATCCTAGATCGCTAAGTGGAAGCCAATATGTTGAAGTAATGAAAGCAAAGAGGAGGGATGTCAAGTGTAAAGATCTTCAACTATTTGATGTCTCCTCTACTAAAAAATAGTACAAAATAAATCTTCCTCACTCTGCCTCCTCTATGTCTTGTAGTAAATTAGGGAGAGTTATCTCACTTGAGTATCAGTAAGGGAGGTTTTCCATGTGTGTAGCCTTTTCAAGTGTTCAGATTGTTGGATTTGAAACTTTGGGTGTTTGTAAAATATAAAATGAGTGGAGTGAGCTTTACCAATTTAACAGTGTTCGACAATCCCGCTGCTTTTCTTAACTTGTTTCAATTTGAGATATCATATGAATGCCTGGCTCCTCTAAAGGAATATTTGGAAAGGAAGTTGTCATATGTTTGGTCAACAAAAAATGAATCTTATGATTAGATGTCAAAGAGTGCACTTGTTGGGCCTATTAATGTTGGTAATTATCACTTTGTCTTCCAGGAAGATCCATTAGATCCATAAAAAATTAGGGATGTAGACCTCATTGGTGTGACAGTTTTGCTGCTCACTTGTTCATTCATGGGCCAAGAATTCTTGTTTATAATTTCATCCATTAGTCTAGTTTCTACACTTTTGGTATGGTAATAGGTACCTTATTATCTTGTCATATACAAAACTGGGTTCATGTTAAAATTATGGCAAGGAAATATGGCAACGATTGGTATCAATCTCAATTGTAAGACAATTTGGTAGAGATTAGTATGCATTTGACTGATATGCACATATTGGATATGGTTAGACAGAGGTTTTGAGCATGATGAATGATTTGAACTTGATTGCAACGCAATATGACAGTTATTAGTATGTATGTGACTGACATTCACAATTTGGATATGGATAGACAAAGGTCTTGTGCTTGAAAATGCTTGGAGTAGTGATTGAGATGGCAATGGTTATGAGTTTTTGGAAGTTTTGCTCATGCAGAAAATATAGTGCACACGGATATAGGGCACAGGCACACGGTTCTTGTTTTAACTACACACTTTAAGTGCAAACTTTTCAAGCTATTTGTAGCTTTCTTCAAAATGTAAACTGTGTTAGATTTAGCACAAGGTCCACATGATATACAGATAGTATTCCATGTACAAAATTAGTGTATATAAGATTATGCTCTAGGGAAAATGCATTACAATTGTCAGAATATTAAGGCCAATTTTTAGGGTGATTTAGACTGGCTGTTGCTGCAATTTGTAAGTCCTAACTAGGCTAATCCATGGCTTATTTAGATATAGGCTCTTAGGATGATTTCTAGGTTGCTTCCTTCTTTAGTCATTGTTATTTTGGGATAGGAATGGAGGTTTTCTTGTTGGCTCTTTCCTCGAGGAGCCCTCAAACCAGCTATTAATTAATTTAATACGATGGCTTGCCACTTTTGCCTTTAAAAAAATAAAAATTAAGATTCGAACGTGTCGTATCATAAAATTGTGACCCTTGTAATTTTGACCGTGTTTTAGGTTCTCACCCTAGCGACTGCATCCCAATACTTAATTGGGGCCCCTTTTCTGCATCATTCTTCCAAATGTCCCCTATTTCAGCCCTTATTTCATCTTGTGACCCTATCCAAGCCCCAAAATATGGCAAGAAAGTGGCGTGGTGCACCTATCCCCCTTGGATAGGGGAGTGGTGCCCTTGTCCTCCCTCTTTGGGTGGCCCTAATGTTGGAAAAGTGCCTCGAATTCACTTGACATTATGCTAGTTTATGTTCGGACTGACCAGAGTAACCTACCCTGATGGAACAACTTGACAATATGTAGGCTCTTTCTATCGGTTTGACTCTTGTCGATGTATCCTTTTTCATCAGGTTTCAGAGTAGCAATGTTTATGTTAAGTCGATGGGCCAATGGAACCTCCTTCTTATTTATCAGCTATTGGGTGAGCTTGGTTAGCGTTACACTGATGACCTGATGAAGTCGCCTTTGGCGATAGGGATGTCATCGGCTATCGAAGGAGTTTGTCAAATGTTATGCTGATTACCCGATGGCTCCACTTTGGTCAACTTTGTTGGTATTGGGGTTCGGGGTAGCCAGTTCGAGTGTGTTTTCGATGACTCGATGAAAAAGACAAAGTGCTATCAGTGATCAGGATGACATGGTTGGTTGCTACAATGATACCCGTTGAGTCTGTATTCGTTGGTATCGGGCATCAGGGTAGCCAGTTTGGTTGTCTTGCTAATGACCTGATGGAGTCACCTTCAGTGATTGAGGTATCATCAGAGATCGGGAGAACCTATTGGGTACTACACCAATGGACCGATTGACCTATCTTCTTGGTCATCGGAGATTGGGGAAACTATGGAAGCATATTAGCGATGGCTTGATGGAATTGTCTTAGGGTCATCGAGAGATTGGGTCTACCTACTGAACGCTATCCCAATGAGCCGATAGAGATGACCTGTTTGGAGCCGCATTAGTGGAGCCATCTACTAGTTCATTGGGAGATTGGAGCAATGCATTTGTGGTCTTTTGGATGGCTGATGGAGTAGAGATCAACTACGGGTGTGCATTCAAACCGAAGTCCAAAAGGTGAAACACTTGGACACTGAAGATGGTCTTGTCAGTATATATGAATACGAACCAACTCGAATTCTTGATGAATGTGAGATAATGGATGAGTCATGAATATAGGACGGTCGAAGGTTAGACTTCCTAGCAGTTGGAGTGACTAACTATTGTGTGAACTGCATTCAATAGATGTAATCAGAGTAGCCAACGGAAACTGAAACACAATGTTGGTTAGGTGGATGGATGTTATTGAATGACAGACCATTGGACTCCATAATGGTTATTCTTAACCAATAAATTGTAATCAATGGCTGATTTATATGTTTCTACAGATGTAACCGAAGAAGTGAGAGAGGTTACTATGTGATGTATGGTGTGGAGTCCTATATGTTGGAAGCCTGAGTATTCTGTATAGGTGATGACTATGGTTCGAACATAGATTCTGAGAGAAAATGCCTGAGAAGAGGATTTGAAACTTTATTGTAACCTTTTGTTAACTGTGAATAAAGTGATCTCTCTTTGGTGGTGGGTTTTTTACTCATAAGGGTTTTCCCACGTAAATCTGGTGTTAACTCTCTGTTGTGTTTTTTGTGTGATTAGTTTTTCTTTAGTCTGTGTATATCTTAATATTCTACAAAATAATTTAAAGACATCCTTGCTTGATTCCCCTTAGAATTGATGTTAGGAGAGCATTTTCCGCATTGTGCTTTCCTTACAAGTTGTATCAAAGCCAGGTTTTTGTGTTATCTTTGTTGGGTAGGGTTGGTTCTTTGTGTCAATTCTGGTTTCAGTGGGAGTCTAGCATAGCATTTATTTGTCTTGTTTGCATTTTAAGATGGTGAACACCTCTGGGTGAATGGACATTGAGAAGTTCAATGGCTCCAACTTTGAGTTGTGGAAACTTAAAGTTGAAGATTTACCAGTTGATAGAGATCTTTGGATTGCAGTGGCTGGAGCTAAACCTTCAAGCATGAAACAAGAGGACTGGGACCTTGCAAATAGAAAAGCCAAAGGGTTGATCAGATTCTATTTGGTAGACTCTGTTCTGTTAAATGTTCATGAGGAGAAGATTGCTAATCTTCTCTGAAAGAAAATTGGTGATATTTATCAAGGAAAGTCTCTTGTAAATTAGTTGTTCTTGAGGAAGAAGTTGTATTCCTTGAAGATGGACGTGGGTAAAATTTTAGCAGATCATCTGAATGTTTTCAATATGATTGTTGCATAGTTAACCTCCATAGGAGTCAAGATTGATGATGAGGATTGATGTATGCTTCTGTTATGTTCTCTGCCTTACACATGGGATCATCTGATAATGGTCATTGGGAGTATGACAACCACACTCACAATGGAAGGTGTGTTTTCTTCATTACTATTAGAAGAAACATGAAGAAAATCTTCTGAGATGGTTAAGGAGGCTTGCAATGTTAGAGGAAAGTAAGAGGACAAGAAGTCTAAATCCAAGTCAGAGGAAAGCTCTAAGTCTCTTGGAAAGAAGTCCAAAGCGAAGTGCTAGAATTGTGGGTAGACTGGTCATATCCGAAAGGATTGCAGAGAGAAGAAGAAAAATAAGAGTTCTTTAGATTTTGGGTCCTCTCAGAATGATGATGGAGATAACTTTTTAGCTGCTTTGGGAAGTCAGACATATATTGATGTCTTGTTCAATCTTCATGAAGAAGATGTTTATCATGATGCCATGTAAGACTTGGTACCATGTTTGGCAATGATGTATATTCATCACTTGATGGTGGATGATCTTCATGTGACTGAAGATGCTGACATCTTGAGGATTCATAAGTCCTTGGTAGAGATGTTGTTTATGTTTTAAAATGGTATTCTTGTTAATCTATTTTTTATTGTGTTGTGGTACACTCTTGAGATGCATTTAGAGTTATGGTATGATATGGAGGTTCTCATATGGAGCATGCTATCTCTTTGGATGAGATGTTTTAGATCATGGTTGTCATGTTTAAGTTCTTGCTTCTACAGTTGGAATTTTGACATTGATCTTGGTTATTTTTGTGTTTTGAGGACACTGATCATTTGCTTGATACTTCATGATATTGTGGTTTCTCATTTTTTGGCATGGGTTGATCAGTTAAAGGTACTCATGGATACATGGAAATATAGTATACCATAGAGTTATGTATAGTTGGATGTGCTAGCACTTGTTGTAGGTGCTTTTCTAGCTATGTTTGTGACAAATGTCACTACATTCGGTTAACCTTTTTGGATCAATAGTTTTGTATTCTTGGGAGATAGAGTTATGTTTTTTTGTGAGACAGATTATATGGTTTTCTCAGTGGATAGCTTCTATGTGTGTCTAGTGGCAATGGCATGGTACAAGGTAGGTATGTCCATGAATGAGATGTGAGTACTCTGCAAGTATCTCAATGATACACAAAGTAAATTCTATTTCCTGACGATTTATGATAGAGTGGTATATCAACATTGATGGGCTTTAGAGTCCATGTTTCACAGTTATGTCTGTAAGTGTTTGGTAGTCCAACAAATTCCTTGTCAAGTAGGAGATTGCTGGAAAAGTGCCTCGAATTCACTTGACATTGTGCTAGTTTATGTTTAGACTGATCAGAGTAACTTGAGTGTAACTCTTGTTGATGTATCCTTCTTCATCGAGTTTTGGAGTAGCAATGTTCATGTTAAGCCGATGGGCTGATGGAACCTCCTTCTTGTTGATCAATTATTGGGTGAGCTTGGTTAGCTTTACACCAATGACCCGATGAAGTCACCTTTGGTATCAAGATGTCATGGACTATCGGAGGAGTTTGCTGAATGTTATGTCGATTACCCGATTGAACCACTTTGGTCGACTTCATTGGTATCGGGGATTGGGGTAGCTAGTTCGGGTGTGTTTCTGATGACCCAATGAAACTGACTAAGTGCTATCGGTGATCAGGATGACATGGTTGGTTGCTACATCGATACCCAATGAGTCCACCTTTGTTGGTATCAGGGATTGGGGTAGCCAGTTTGGTTGTCTTACCGATGACCCGATGGAGTCTCCTTTGGTGATTGGGTATTATCGGAGAGTGGGAGAACCTGTTGGGTGCTATGCCAATGGACCAATGGACCTATCTTCTTGGTCATCAGAGATTAGAGAAACTATGGAAGTGAATTAGCGATGGCTCAATGGAATCATCTTAGGGTCATCGGGAGATTGGGTCTACTTGTTGAAGGGTATCCCGATGAGCCGATGGAGACGACCTCTTTGGAGCCACATTAGTGGAGTCATTTACTGGTTCATTGGGAGATTGGAGCAATGAATTTGTGGTCTTTCCTATGGTCGATGGAGTAGATACCGACTACAGGTGTGCATTTGAACCAAAGTCCAAAAGGTGAAACACTTGGACACTGAAGATGGTCTTGTCAGTAAATATGAATACGAACCGACTTGACTTCTTGATGAATATGGGATAATGGATGAGTCGTGAATATAGGACGGTTGATGGTTAGACTTCCTGGAGGTTGGAGCGACTAACTGTTGTGTGAACTGCATTCGACAAATGTAATCAGAGTAGCCAGAGGAAACCAAAACACAATGTTGGTTAGGTGGATGGATGTTATTGAATGATAGACCATTGGACTCTATAATGGTTATGCTTAACCGATATGTTGTAATTGATGGTTGATATATATGTTGCCATAGATGTAACTGAAAAAGTGAGAGAGGTTACTATGTGATGTGTGGTGTGGAGTCATGTATGTCGGAAGCCTGAGTATTCTGCGTAGGTGATGATGGTGATACGAACATAGATTCTGAGAGAAAATGCCTATGAAGAGGATTTGTAACTTTATTGTAACCTTCTGTTAACTATGAATAAAGTGATCTCTCTTTGGTGGTGGGTTTTTAACCCATAAGTGTTTTCCCACATAAATTTGGTGTTAACTCTCTATTGTGTTTTTTGTGCACGATTAGTTTTTCTTTAGTCTATGTATATCTTAATGTTCTACAAAAGAATTTAAAGACATGCTTGTTTCTCCTTAGAAGTGGTGTTAAGATAGAATTTTCGGCACCGTGCTTTTCTTGATGAATACTAAGAGGGGGGGGTGAATTAGTATACCAAAAAATATTGTACTCAATCCTTTAAACAGTTTAGCAGATAACCGGTGCAATAGATTCACTAATAAATTGGTTAAGATAAATGCAAACCAAATAGCAAACAAAACATTCACCCACAAAAGCACAATTACCATAACACAAGATATTTGACATGGAAACCCAAATGGGAAAACCCATGGTGAGTAGAAAATCACAAGTAATTATCTACAGAATAGAAACCAGACCGGTTAAGGTCATACAATATTCTTCACTAGAACAGATCCTATTAGGAATCTAGATCTTTGTTAGGAGATAAGTCTTGTTATAGACTACCTTGTTAAAGGATTTCAGATCCATAGTTGTGAACCACCTTGTTGGAGGATTTACAAAGGCTTTGCTGGGCCTACTCAGTTAAGGGTTTTAGACTTGTCGAAGATATTAGTAATCAACAAGTGAGTGATCTAGACAGTAGCACAATATGCTTGGTTACATCCTTTATAGCTCATTGTTAATGCATTTCAACATTACTTCAGTCTTCAATATCTCCACACTCTATCTCTTCACATAGACCTAATCTTTTCTTCAATGATCGCACATAACCTTTTCTCTATCACACATCTCTCATACATCATACATACAAACCCTAGACATGATGTCTTTATAAAGGAAACTGATTTCATGTTGGTCCAATAGGATTAGAATACAAGTTCGTAGGTTCAGTGCATCTAGACACATTTGGTAACACGACACAAAATCACCTCCAAATTGTCCCTGGATGATAAATCATCACACATTACAAAAATACCGGCTGGTAACTCATCACGGAGTAATACTGGTTAATACAATATATCGATTACCGATTGTCAACAATGAAGACTAATAGATCAAAGTGTTCCGATCAAAAGTTAACTACCACTTGGTTCCTTCATACCACTTGGGGTCTCCATACCACTTGAGCTCTTCAGTCAATCTATTATTGGTAAACATCTTCTACGAATTACCGATAGTCTAAAGACTATACATTCAATAATATATAATATCGGTTGGAACAATTACCATTTGAGCATAACTCATACATCAAGAAAGTGTGTGTCCACCATCAAGAAAGTGTGTGTCCATCAATGACAATCAAAACATCATCAATATGCCAACAATCTCCCCCTTTGTCATTGATGGCAACACTTAGGAAAATTTTGACATCTAAGTGTTTTTACAACAAAAATGCCATAATCAAAATTACTCCCCCTAAGCATATACACTATCCCTTTTGCAGAAATTACAATATACACTACTTCCCAAAGTGGTAACATGAAAGGACATGAAATGGTAACATTGACCAAAATTTTAATGTACACTACTCCCCCTTTTCCAACAATGACAAAGTAATGCAGAATAACCCCTTTTGCATATATAATAAAATAGAGTAGATGTTCATGACAATAAGGAATGAAATTTATCAAAAATAGATTTGAAGTCTTGCATAAAAGTTTTCATGGCCAACGTCCATGACTCAAGAAATGAGGTAGAAACCTTACTTTCAGTCTTCATCTGGAATACCACTTCTTCCATTGTATCAATGGTACTCATCTCTTGAGTTACCGTGATAGCTTCTAGATTGAGAAAACATTTTTGAAGAATCTACAGTCTTGGCAATAAGAGCAGTTGAAGCTCTTGCAAATCTTTAGTCCTGTTGCTGATCTCTGAGTCCATCTTGGCAGTCTGAAGTTGATAATGATGAACTATTTTCCCATATATAGTGAAAAGATCATAGGGCATCTTGAAGGTTCTGATGTATGATGTTTAAGCACATCATCACAAAATAGATGGGGTTGGTAGATTTTACTCAACAATAATTTACCTTCACCCATTGCAACATTGATATCCTTTTGTTGTTTTAGTAGTTGTGTCTGGAGCTCATTAATTTTCTTGACTAAGGTAGTGTTGAGTGCCTTTTCATGATTCTTCTTTCCAGTGGCTTCAGCAACATCTTCCAAGCATTGTACCTGGTCCTCCACTACGGTACACAAAAGTTTAAGCTTGGACATAGAGGAATCGGTACTGGGAATTAGACTGGTAAGGGTGTCAACTACAGTTTGTATGAAATCCTGTTCTTTCTTCCTCCGCAATGCTTCCAGTCTTTCTTGTGCACGTTTGATGCTTTGAAGCAGCTCAGACTCATCTATTGATTGAAGATCAATAGGACTAGTGGTATCAACCTATTTGGTTTGATCACTGGTTGCCTTAAGAGTTTCTGCTTGTTTGTTCTTCTTTGCTTCCTTCTCCTCTTCTGCCTCCTTCTCCTCTTCTTTCTTATTTTTCTCCTCTTTCTTATTCTCCATTTCTTCTTTCTTCTTGTCCTCTTCCTTTTTTTTCTTCTCTTCCTCCTCCTTCCTTTCTTCTTTCTTCTTTCTTCCTTTTGTCTTCTTCTTTCTTCTTCTCCTCTTCTTTCCTCTGCTCCTCTTCTTTCCTTTTCTTCTCTTCTTTCCTCTTCTCCTCTTCTTTCCTCTTCTCCTCTTCTTTTTGTTTCTCTTGCTCTTTCCTCTTGTTTCCTTCCTGCCTTGCTTTTTCTTCTTGCTCTTTGTCCTATTTCTCTTTCTTTGCTTTTTCTTTATCCCGTTTCTCTTTCTCATTGTCTGGAGTGACATCCTCACTATCTAATGCATCAACATCAATAGGATCCATTTGCTCTGTCTCTTTTTCACCTTCACTATCAAATACTTCATCTGGTTTGCTTGATGATCGGTTAGGTTCTTATTCAGCCTTCTTATTGGCTTCAGATACTTGGTGTATTCTGATAGTAGCTTTCACATGTATGTGAGTATCCTTTTCCACTTCAGAAGCTTTACCTTCTAGTAGCCTAAGTCTTATCCTTCTCATGAAGAAGATACCTTTGTTCTTATCCATTATCTCAAATAATTCAGAATTAGAAGCATCAAGAAAATATTA
Source organism: Cryptomeria japonica (assembly GCF_030272615.1). Taxonomy (NCBI): domain Eukaryota; kingdom Viridiplantae; phylum Streptophyta; class Pinopsida; order Cupressales; family Cupressaceae; genus Cryptomeria; species Cryptomeria japonica. Next base: position 881,016,765 of record NC_081409.1, on the reverse strand, counting down.
TGCAAAAATTTTGTCTTTAATCTCTTGTTCTCTTTCAATGCCAATGCACCATTTATTATCTAAAGAATTATACAAAGAATCTATTTTAACCGATCTAATCTCTAATGGCAACCGGTCATTTACACATAAATATTTGATGGCTTCTTGTTCTACTTCTTCTTTCTCATTATCATTAAAATCATCAAAATACTCCTTTAAATCATCAAGCACTTTTCTCCTAATATTCTTAATTGTCCTCTGACAATGTGTCATTGGTTTATAAGAGGAGATGTCTATATTTACTAGTGCTAAATTTGCAGGTACATTATTGGTAGAATTTGTCTTCTTGCTTGATTGCCTTGTCTTCTTTGGTTGAATTTCTAGTTCAATGTCCTCTGATTCTGGTGAGCTATTTTTGGTTTTCCGCTTCCTCTCAAAGACTTTCACTAGAACAACCTCAGGTTTCTTCTTAGCTGGTGACCGCTTGGTCACTTTCAGACTAGCAGAGGTAACTAGTGCAGATACTGATGGTACTGCTTTGCCCTTTTTCTATTTTGGGTCTTCAACCAGTGTGACCCTCTCCAAGTAGGTATCGGTTCTCTTTTTCTTAGCATCCAATGGTGAGACAAGTAGGGTAGAGGCATACCCGATCAATAGGTCATTCACCACTTCATAACCCATAGGTTCAACTGCTTCCTTTCTCGGTTCCACTGCTTCTATTATGCATTCATCTACCTTTATTGTGAAACAGATGTCATATTTATATTCCTTCACAATATCATCAGATATCCTCATTCTTTGGTTCATTTTCTACTTGAATTCATTAAAATACTTGTTTAGAACCTCAAGATATCTAGTTCCTACTACTTGTAGACTTTCCTTGATTTGCCTAGAGACTGGTAGGTTAATAGACAATTGCACATCACCTACTCTAGGGAAATAACCTTGAAAGTAGAAGAATAAACTGACCAAAAGTTGTCCAAACCTGAACCTTAGAGAATTTTCCTATTTGATGGACTTCAAGTTCAATAGCAATTGCTTCTACAAATAGGTATATAGGTCAAATGTAGTGTCTTCTTTAATCATTCTGTAAGCAGCATTCACTGCAGCAGTAGGGACAAAATTCATTCTGCTAGTATAAAATATCTGGTAACCAATCACCATACAAGCATATTTCACCAGATCATCTTTGATGGTGTTGATGGTCATCACTCGTTGGTCACTCAAAGAACTAGTGAGCTTAGTCATTTCAGTCTTGGTGACCTTCCGTAGAGCTGGTACCTCTCCAATATGGCAGAAACTAGTGATAGTATGAATTGCTTCCGGTGTGATGTCATGCATCCGCTCGAGATACATCTTATCACCATGTACTCTGTTGAATATGATGTGGATATATTCTTGTGTGAACTCCTCCAGAAAGTACAATGCATTTTATAGTTTCATCTTCTCAAGAACACTATACTCAGGTTTGATCTTCTTATCATGCCCACAAAATAGACTTAGGTGGGAATGAATCACTAGGGATCCTAGGTCTTCCAATTTACAGTCAATATACCCTAAAATATCTTCCTCAACAATAACTCTGATGGGTATTTGAGATAGGGCATTATATTTTTCTTTCTTATGGAGAAATTCAACTGAATCTACAGGTGCACTAGAACTAGAGTGAGATGCAGAAGCCATGATAAGAAAGACATTCGAGAAATACCTTCACAATCCAAAATTTAGGGTTTGGAAATGTCGCTCACAATACACCACTTCAGTTGCAAGATTATCGCTTAGTGTTCTTCACTAATAGATTGAAAAAGATCTGTGGATTCCTCTGCAAGATTTTTGAATTCACTTTGAATTGCTAGACGAATCGCTCTTTGTCATTTTGTTCTTTAAAATTCTTCTTTCAAAAACTGATAAGTGATAATGATAATGAAAATCCCTTTTAAACAAATTTTCACCTACCATAATAAATGCATCACCATTAGAGCACAAACCCTAATTTTTCCTTTTACCTCTTCAAGTCTTTTGCCGACTAACAGGTAACATATACCGGTTAAGGTCTTTACTGATATAAACTGGGGGTTTGAAATATTTCACTGATATGTTCCCCCTAAGCTTTTCTGAAGCTAAGTTTGTCGGTTCAGAGACTTCCACACTAGGTGTAGAAACCGATTCATCCTATGACACTTCTTCTAGTTTCTTTTTCCAAGTTTTATTCATTTTCGTTTGAATGGTTTCAACATCAATCTTCCCTTTTGGAGTGATCAGTATATCATCCGATAGGTTCTTTCTCAGTCTGCAAGTTATGGCAGTGTGAACCGATTTGTTGCAATGATAGCATACCATTCCAGGTGTTCTCCATGGTCCATTATTCATACTTCCATTCTTCCTTCTACATCTTGTAGCAGTGTGACCGCTACCATGACAGATCAAACAAGTTGTTCTCCAACTAGTTACTGCTTGATAACCAACTAACTGATGTTCATAGGTATTGTACTGGTTGGGATTCTTTTTTACAGAGGGTTCCGGGATAACTCCTTGAGTCCTTGGAGGGTATCTCCTAGTGTTGTGTAAAACTGATCTGCATTCAAATGCTCTATGCCCAAACTTTTTGCATGCATAACAGTTTCCATTGAATCTATTGGATCTAGGCTTATTGTTTAGAAAATAAGAAAAATTGTTGTAGGCCTTGCTTCTACACACATTAGCAGTATGTCCTTCTTTGAGACAATTAAAGAAAATAGGTTTAAATTTTTCCTTACCTTTATCCTTGGATGTTGGTTTCTTCTTTGATGCTTCATCTTTTGTTCCAGAGGTCTCACCTTCCTCATACTTAGAGAAACTAAGTCAAGTGGTATTCTTTACTGGTTTTGCCGATTCTAGCTTTTGTTCTAGCTTAGCAGTTCTTTGATTGGATTTGGCAAGTATCTCCTTTGACTTAGTAAGTTCCTTGGAAATAGCAACATTGGATTCCATCAAGGTTGCATTCTCTGAAATAGCCATGTTTAGTTCATCTTGCATTTCTTATTTTTCTACTTTACTCTCTTGGAGATGAGCCATAAGGGTACTGATTTCTTTCTTTAGCTTGGAGATTTCATGATCTTTGTCTTTTACCAGATCTTCAGCTTTCCTTCGGTTCTCAAGCTCTTGACACATTCTGATAGTCAATCCTTCCAACTCTTTTCTCAGATTGGCTTTAGATTCATTTATTTTTTCAACCTCTTCAACTAAGGCATCCATGTCTACTTCATCAGAAGAGTAGTTTTCAGTAAGTTCCACCATTTTTTCAGCATGCTCTCTTTTTTTGGCCAAAGAGGCTTTATACTTGACTTTTAGTTCATCATAGGCTCTCTTAGTCTGAGTGAGATGATGAGTAAGTTCTCTCACACTATATTCCCCCATATCTCCTTCCAAGCGGTTAGACTTATAGAAAGGTTGGCTATGACACTGATTGATGAATACTAAGAGGGGGGGGTGAATTAGTATACCAAAAAATACTGTACTCAATCCTTTAAATAGTTTAATTGATAACTGGTGCAACAAATTCACTAATAAACTAGTTAAGATAAATGCAAACCAAATAGCAAACAAAGCATTCACCCAGAAAAGAACAATCACCATAACACAAGATATTTTATGTGGAAACCCAAATGGGAAAAATCACGGTGAGAAGAAACTCACAAGTAACTATTTGAAGAATAGAAACCAGATCAATTAAGGTAAGACCGGTTAAGGTCATACAATATTCTTCACCAGAATAGATCTTGTTAGGAATCTAGATCTCTGTTAGGAGATAAGTCTTGTTAAAGACTACCTTGTTAAAAGATTTCAGATCCACAGTTGTGAACCACCTTGTTAGAGGATTTACAAAGGCTTTGCTGGGCCTACCCAATTAAGGGTTTTAGACTTGTTGAAGATATTAGTAATCAACAAATGACTGATCTAGATACTAGCATAGTATGCTTGGTTAGATCCTTGAAAGCTCATTGTTAATGCATTTCAGCATTACTTCAATCTTCAATATCTCCACACTCTATCTCTTCACACAGACCTAATCTTTTCTTCAATGATCGCACATAACCTTTTCTCTATCACACATCTCTCATACATCATACATGCAAACCCTAGACATGATGTCCTTATAAAGGAAACTGATTTCATGTTGGTCAAATAGGATTAGACTACAAGTTCCTAGGTTCAGTGCATCTGGACACATTTGGTAACACGACACAAAATCACCACCAAAGTATCGGTGGATGATAACTCATCACACATTACAAAAATACCAGTTGGTAACTCGTCACAGAGTAATACAGGTTAATACAATATACTGATTACCAATTGTCAAAAATGAAGACTGGTAGATCGAAGTGTTCCGATCAAAAGTTAACTACCACTTGGTTCCTTTTTACCACTTGGTATCTCCATACCGCTTGAGCTCTTCAATCAATCTATGACCAGTAAACATCTTTTTCAAAATACCAATAGTCTAAAGACTATACATTCAATAATACACAATACCGGTTGGAACAATTACTGGTTGAGCATAACTCATACATCAAGAAAGTGTGTGTCCACCATCAAGAAAGTGTCTGTCTATCAATGACAATCAAAACATCATCAATATGCCAACATTACTTACACCTAAAATGGGTCCATCTGACCCTTAAACACAATTTTCTCTTTGTGATTTAATTTTGCCTATGTCAGCATTCAATGAGATGAAAATTAATTCTCCTAAGCAAGTATAAAAAGAGATTTAGTACTCTTATTTTCATATACAAGAATAAGAAAAAATTGGGTAAACAGGTGGACTTGGTTTGCATTATCAAGCATTCAATTGTTCAAGTCTTCAAACATCTTCTTCTTCATGTGTCTTCTTCATCCATCCATTAGAGAAACATTACAACATTGATTTGAAAGCATGTGTGTGTTAGGATTTTTTCATGTTACATGCCATTTCATGCAAAACTTATGATTACATTCAAGAAGAAAAACAACCATCATCAACAATTTGCAGATCTACAAGGTATACATTTCCATTATTTACATTTATGCATTTGTAATTACTTTCTTTCAAGGTTGATGCCTCAACCGAGGTTCTAATAAGGCAAACCCCTATCCACAACCCTTATTTCCTTTTTTATGTGTGTAGGTTACAGATGTGTGGATGTAATTGCAGATTTAGGCTTCATTTGCAGAGACAAAAAAACCCTTTTTAACTCACGGATTTTTTGGAGGACCGGGTGCAACTTCAACTTGATCCCAATGAATTTTCTTGAAATTTGTAGGGTAGGTGTGTATCAGTCAAAATATCTCAAATCCAAAGTTAACGCGATCTCGAATTAGCAGCTCCTTATTTCACCCATTTTGTCTTCATTTTCTGCATAGTCAACAAGTCAACTCTTCTACTTACAAGAGGGTAAATTGGATTGCACCATTGCAATTCACTATGTATTCAAATCCTTGTTCACTTTAGGGTTTGGATCTAGTGAATTCAACCCCTCTTTTGAATGTAAAGTATCTCCCAAGTGAAAATCATCCTAGTGATTTCCTTTCTCTCTCCTAGGTGGAGAATCACTAGTGTTCAATTTTGCACTTTATAGAACCTATATATGCATCTCTAATCCAAGACACAAGCTTATAGGGTTCAACACAAATTCAATTGTTATAGCCCAAATAAGAATAGAGGCATTCTCCAATATTCACATTAATACAAACTACAATTTAATAGTAAATTTTAAATATCATACAAGGTTTGACAATTTTCATATTCAAATAACCCTAGTCATGAGAGTGAAAAAAAGTTTAATAATATATAAGGGAAATATAGAAAGAACCAAAATTAGACAATGTAAAACATGATTGTACCTATACCCATTCTAAAAAAATTGCATAGCCCATTGTAGCGTCGTAAATTGTACGCACTTGCTAGGGTGGTACAATTTCACACCTAGTTTAGCACCCGCCTTAGTGCATTTTACATTCTGCATTGCATTTCTCCTTAAGCACTTAATTAATCAAATTAATTAGGTCTAAGGTCCTATTTCATCATTCTCTACATCATAAAATTGGGCCCTTTTCACTAAAGCGCGCCCTTTGCATTTTATTCCTCCAATACACCACTTAATCAAAAACCCTAATTAAGTCCTATTTCGAACTTGGGGGCTTGATTTCGAGGTCAAAACATCTCGAAATCACCTGTAACTTCAGGATTCTCTCTAAAATCATCATATCCGACGGCCCTGAAAATTTGGTGAAAAGTTGTCGGGACCGTGGCGCCCGGAGTGCAACATGGTCCCGAACATTTTTCCCGAAATTTTAGGAGCGCGATCCAATCATAAAATAAAGCTTAACCCCAAGAAATTGGCGGGATATTCAATCTCTAGGTCGGCCAAAATACGAATTTACGACCTAGGGTTTCATACATAAGAGCTCTCTTTCCTCATTTGAAGGGATCCGATTTTTGGTTTCCAGGAACTTCATATGCAGCAAAAGAGCAGATCTTTGAAGACTTCAATAACATTCAACATCCTTCTATCAAGCATATATCAAATTCATTCATCCACTTAGGGCTTGGAAGACATTGAAGAACAATAGGAGATTACCGACTGAAGATTGGCTTGTACTCCTCCCTTGAGGGTTGGGTATGATTTCATGTTGTTTTCATGTCTTTACATAAGCTTTAGTACATCATTTATTCATGCTTTAGATCACATTGCATTTTGATTTAGAGCATTTACACTATCATTTACAAGCAATTAGGGTTTACTTTCTAGGTTGCTCTAGTTTGCTTTCTTGCATTTTAGGACCTTGCACACACACTAGGTCTGCACACACAATACATTTTACAAAACAACTTGGCTATTTGTGGAGGTGGAAATCACCGAAGCGGGGGTTTGACTAAGGCAAAACCCTATATAGCTGCCCATACACCCCTTTTCAGATATCATTGCAGGTTTCAAGATTCGGACGACGTAGCGAGATACAGATCCGGAGAGAGAAGGTCGAGACAGCACTCTGTATCAAATTGCAGAGCAGAAGACTGGGACAGGGGCGCTGGCCGCCCTGGTCTTGCCAGGATAGGGGCGCTGGGTGCCCTGGTCCCTGGGACAGAGGCACTGGGCGCCCTGGTCCTCTGGACAGACAGCTTTCAGATAGCTTCCCGACAGTGTTTCAGAGTGCAGAACAGCAGTTTCCGGTGCAGTTTTCAGGACAGTGGCGCCCGCGCCCCCGTCCCGAACATTTTCAGTCCGATTTTGACTCCGGGTACACATCTGCATTCTTCTTTCATCCTTGTATTTACAGCTGTTCATTGTTTAATCTCAATTCTGCAATCTTGTTATTAGTTCATACTTGCATTTTGGGATTAGGGTTTGAACTTGCATTACTTGATCTTACAATTTCAACAAGGGAATAGAAATCCTAATAGATATCTCGTGGCTCTCTCTTTCACCAAAAGAAGTATCCAATTGTGTGATATCTCTAGGCTCTTTCATATTCCGTAATGTGTGTCAAAAGGTAGGATTAGGGCACGATTAACCTAGTCTCGCTTTTTCCCCTACACATTTTGGTGAACCCGACGTGAATCTATCATTGCTTCCTCTTGCATTACATTTGTTAGATCTAGATCTAGATTTAGTGTGTTTTCATTTCATTTTCATTAAAAAGAAAAAGAAAAAAAAAAGAAAAGAAAAAGTGTGTTTCTTTACATTGTGTGTTTAAATTTTATGCAATCTTTTCAAAATGTCAGATTTTTATTTGCAAAATGTTCATGCTTTTGATGATTATTATGAGTACAGCCAAGATGAATTAGATGAAGCTTTAGATGAGTTTTTAAACCCTAAAGATGCCAAACCTTCATTTTACCAAAAACTCATAAACCTTGTTACTATGCCATTTAGGTGTGATGAGAAAGATAAGTTGAATGATTCCTCTCAAGGATACATTCCTATCAACTCTTCCCCTGAATCTAGTAACATGGTTGTTTTCAATAATCCCCTCTATGAGGAGATGTCCCCTTTCAAATCAAAAGACAAACCTTTTAACCGATATGATCATGCTTTGTTGGATGATGCTCTTGATGACTTTGTGGCTTTATCGAAATCTTTAAACAAGAACAAGACCTCTAAATTGGTTAACATGATAAACTTGAATGAACATAATAAGCCTCTCTTTGAAGTCCAAGGTTCTTATCCTTCTCCCACCTTTCAAGTTCCTAAATCACCTCTCCTTACTATCCAAGGAAGGTATGATCATGATTCCTTTCGTACCCCGAATAAACCAATCATCACCGTGCAAGGAAGAAAACCTGTAAGTCCTTACAGTTATGCTAAACAAATAACTAGAGAGAGTTATCATACGGTTGCCCATACTTATCATACTAGAAATAATAGGCAACCTAATCCTCCTCCTGTTATTCCAGTTTCTCTTCCTAATCCTCAACCAATTCTTCCTCAAGCTCCTCGTATTTCGCAAGTTATGGGTAAGGAATATGATCTCATAGAATAACTTAAAGCTACCCCTGCTAAGATATCCCTTTGGGATTTGATTCAAACTTCTTCCACTCATCATGGAATGTTACAAGATGCCTTGAAAGATTTGAATGTTCCTCCATCGAATACATCTAGTAGTATAGCATCTTTTGTTAACTCTGTGATGAATCCTAAAGCTCAAATTGTGTTTACCCAAGATGAGTTGCCTACTAGTGAAATTCAACAACAACATGATCCCTTGATGATTGTGGTTATCATGAAAGACACTGCTATAAGACGAACACTGGTAGATAATGGCTCTGGCCTTAATGTGTGTAGCATTAATCTATTGCATAAGATGAATGTGGATACATCTCTTATTGAGCCTGACTCTCGTCCCATTCGTGGCTTTGACAATGTGGCTAAGACTTCATTAGGTATCATCACCTTACCTCTCACAGTAGGACCTGTTACTTTGCCTACTCCTATCCATGTTATGCTAGGAAATTTAACATATAACTTGTTATTAGGGAGGCCTTGGATTCACAGCATGCAAGCTGTCCCCTCTACATTGCATAGACAAGTTAAATTCGTTTATAACAATAAGACATACACTTTGATGGGTGATACTAATTTTCAAGCTTGTCTACAAACATCTACTTCCAAAGGGAATTCTTCTAAGCCATCCTCATCTAGTGATGACTCTTTAAACAAGAAACCTATCGATGAGTCTTCGCTCTCCGATGATCAAAATCCTTCGGATGAGTTTGGAAATCCTGAAGAAGATCCTTCTCGACTTGAAACTACACATAAAAAGGATTTTGATCCTGAGGAGGTTCTCGCAGAGGATGATTGGGGGTCTCTTGATTTTAACCCTACCTTTGTAGGTGAATATAAGGTTCCTTCTAGAGAAATTAAAATTGAAAAGAAGGAAGAAGCTAAAAATCATAAAGTTGAAAAGAAAGAAGAAGCTAAAAATCAATCAACCTTACCTGAATCTATGAGTAATAATTTTGTGGCCGCTTCTCAAACTTCTTCTCCTCACATCTATAATTATGAAGAGTTTGATTCTTTGTCTTATGAAAAACCACCTTCTCTTCCTGAAATGGCTGATCGTTATGGTCGTGGTTTTTGCATTTTTGCTAAGCATGGGTATCAGGGAAAAGGTTGTGGTGCTAATGAACAAGGGATAAGAGTTCCTCTAGAGACTAATTTTCACAATTATGCCTTTGGACTTGGCTATAATCCCTGCAGACGTACTAAAGCTTCTAAAAGACCATGCATTAGTGTTAATGCTATTTCTACATCTCTATCAATGCAGCACCCTGAGTATATTGATGGGGATCCTTCGGGTGACTGTGCTTTGGATATCTTCCCTACCGACAATTCTTTAGCTGAGTTCTTGGGAGCCTATGACACTCTTCCTCGTTATCATCACAATAGGGGACTCCCTTATTGTTTGAACACTGAAGCCTATTTTGGAAAAGAGATTGATAATGACAAGATTGTGAAAGAATTCCCTCAGTTAAAGGACACTCCTCAACAAAGTAATCTTCTCATAAGTGATACCACTGATGTTAAGATAGACCTTTGCAATAAAGAGAAAGTTATTAAAATTGGAAAATGTTTGGATGAAGAGGAACAGAAACAATATGAAGAACTATTGCATGAATTCCCTAAGATATTGCTTGGACATATTCTGACATGCCTGGTATAGATCCTAAGATTGTTACTCATAATATTGTCTTAGTTCCTGATGCTAAGCCCGTGAAACAAAAGATTCGAAAAATGAATCCTAAGGTGGCTCTGCTTGTTAAGGCTGAGATTGAAAAATTATTGGAGGCTGGATTTATCCGCCCTATTGACTATTCCCCATGGATTTCAAATATTGTCGCTGTGGCTAAACCAGATAACAAAATAAGGATGTGTACTGAATTTCGAGATTTGAATAAAGCTTCCTTGAAAGATGATTTCCCTCTTCCAAACATTGACATGATAGTTGATTCTACGGTAGGACATGCCTTGTTATCCTTCATGGATGGTTTTTCAGGATACAATCAAATTTTTATTAACCCTCAAGATCAATTCAAAACTGCTTTCACCACTCCTTGGGGTACGTTTTGTTGGATAATGATGCCTTTTGGACTTAAAAACGCCGGTGCAACTTATCAACGAGCGATGACCCTTATCTTTCATGATTATATGCATAAGATTTTAGAGGATTATGTTGATGATATTTTGGCCAAATCCTTTCTTCGCATGGATCATGTTAAAGTCCTTCGTCAAATCTTTGAAAGAATTCGTAAATATCACATGCGCTTGAATCCCCAAAAATGCATTTTTGGTGTGGATAGTGGAAAACTATTAGGGATCATAGTTTCGCATCGTGGGATTGAGGTGGATACTAAGAAAATAGATGCTATTGTCAACATGCCACCTCCTAGAAATGTGTCTCAACTTAAAAGCTTACAAGGAAAGATTCAAGTTATTCGTAGGTTCATGTCTCAGCTTGCGGATCGTACCTTTCCTTTTACTCAACTTCTTAAAAAGGATATCACTTTTCAATGGAATGAGGATTGTCAGCAAGCATTTGAAGATTTAAAAGTGTATTTGGCTAGTCCTCCTATTCTTCAACCTGCCGAACCTTCTAAACCCTTCCTTCTATATACAGCTGCTTCTTCTCATGCTCTCGCAGCATTGTTGGCACAACATGATAAAGATGGTAAGGAATGTCCGGTTTATTACATAAGTCATACCTTACTCAATTATGAGACCTGATATTCTACGATAGAAAGACAATGCTTGGCCTTGGTGTTTGCGACTCAGAAATTGAGACATTATCTTTTAAATTCAGAAGTCCACCTCATGGTAAAGTTTGATCCTTTGAAGCATCTTTTCTCTAAAACTGATTTATCAGGACGTCTAGCTAAGTGGGTTATGATGTTAACTGAATTTGACCTTAAATTTGTTTCACAAAGAGCAATTAAAGGGCAAGCATTGACCGACCACTTAGTTGAGGCCCCTTCACCTTTCTCCTTCCCTAACCCCGAGTCTTTTCCTGATGACTTCATTCTTTCTATAGAGAAAGATGAAACTTGGGAGTTATACTTTGATGGCTCTAAGTGTCGTACAGGATCGGGGGCAGGGGTTGTTCTGTTTTCTCCTACAAAGAAGTCCATTCCTTTATCATATCGTCTAAATTTCCTGTGTACCAATAACATTGCTGAGTATGAGGCTCTTATAGCGGGAATAAAAGCAGCCTTAGCTCTAAATATAAAACACATACATATCTATGGAGATTCGCAATTGATTATAAGACAAGTAACAGGAATATATCAAGCAAAACAAGACAAATTATCACAATATAAAGACCTTGCTGTCTCTTTATTACAAAATTTTGATTCTTATACTATGGAACCCGTTCCTCGAAAAGATAATCGACATGCGGATGCAATGGCATGTGTGGCTTCTCTGGTATCTTTAGAGGACCCTGTGGTCGATCTTAAATTCGTTATTCACAACCTTATTTCTCCAGCTATTGTAGATGATTCTAGCTTGGTAACATGTTGTGATTTTATAGACTCAGATGAATGGTACTCGCATATCGTAAGATATTTGACCGATGGTACCTTTCCTGATTCCGCTAATAGGAACACTAGGGCTAGAATCCGCAAGCTGTCTGCTAGGTATATCATTCTTTCTAATGTCCTTTACCGAAGGGGTTATGATGGTCTTCTCCTTCGTTGTCTTAACAAGTCAGAAATCCCTGTTGCTCTTGAAGAGGCACATTTAGGTGCCTGTGGGGGGCATTTTGGGGGCAAATCCTTGGTTCATAGATTGCTTCGTATGGGATACTATTGGCAAACTATGCAAAAGGATTCCTTTTCATTTGTTAAAAAATGTCATCAATGTCAACAACACAATAATTTGATTCATGCTCCTGCTCAAGAACTTCGTTCTCAAGTAGCTTCTTGGCCTTTCTCCGCATGGGGTTTGGATCTTATCGGAAAAATCTCTCCTCCTTCATCTCAAGGACACACCTTCATTATAACCGCAATAGATTACTTTACGAAGTGGGTAGAAGCTATTCCCCTTCGCTCTACTACTGCTGAAGTGATTTGTCAATTTCTTCTAGAAAACATTATTTCTCGATTTGGGATACCTTCCACTATTATCTCAGATAAGGGGACATCATTTAAGAACAAGGATGTGAAGAAATTCCTCAAGAAGTATCATATCAAACATCGATTTTCTACACCATACTATCCTCAACCAAATGGGCAAGCCGAATCATCCAATAAGATAATTGAACAAATTCTTCGCAAAACCGTGAATAAGCATGGTAAGGATTGGAGTAACCAGCTAATCTATGCTCTTTGGGCCTACCGAACGAGTGTACGAATTGCTACGGGAACTACTCCTTATAATCTTGTTTATGGTGCTGACGCTATTATGCCCTTAGAATTAGAGATTCCATCACTTAGGGTTTCTCTCAAAGGTATAGTAGATGATGACTCTCATAGAGAACAACGACTTCAACAGCTTGAGATGCTTGACGAACAACGCATAAATGCTCTTGAGCATATTCAAGTGTATCACAAAACTCTACAATGAAGCTATAATGATAAGGTCATTCAACGTTCCTTCTCAGTAGGTGACTTAGTCCTTTATGAGAATCAGCGCAATGTGAATGCCTTACCTGCAGAAAAGGGAAAATTTAGTCCTAATTGGCTTGGACCATATATCGTTATTGAGGATTATGGATCAGGTGCTTACAAAATAGCGGATGTAGACGGTACGCCTCTTAAAGAACCTATCAATGCTATGCACTTGCGTAGATATTATGCTTAATTCTTCATTCTTCATTTATCTTCTTTTCAATTCTTCAACATTGGATAATATGTTAGTATCTCTTAATTAAAGCAAAATAGAATTAAATGTTATGTTGTTTAATCTATATTGCTTCGTTCCTGACAAGTGTGTCTTCTTACTTTATGGTTTGTCTTGAATTCATTTATGTAAATTGTAAAAGATTTACATTCCTATTATGCTAGCATATTATACAGTGTCTTTATGTGTTAAGTAGAATCGTATCATGTTGTGTTTAAATTCAGAATTAAATCACATTAGTTATATGATTCTTAGACTTAATGCATATTTCTTTCTTATCATCAATGTTGTACTTGATTAAATATTTTAATTAAGTCACACATGTATCAATTTAATCATGGAGCATTGAGAAATCAATCACATGGAAATTAAATTCTGAACATACATGTACATTTACCAAATGTATTAGATTTAATCAAAACAAAATATACATTGTTTTAAGCATTAAAGATAACACATTTTGAGACAAAAGAGAAGCATGTATATATACATATATATATGTGTAGATCATATACAAATACAGGTCACTGTATATCCAAAATGTGACCCCTCTTTTACATCATAAACTCATCTCCTATCCCTAGGGCTAGTGGCTGGAGAGTGTCGACTGGACGCTCCCTCCTGATCTGGCCGTGAAGGTGGACCCATGGGTGTGTAGCGCGATACAGACCGTGAGTGACTCCGAGAGGAACTCCTACGATCCCTATCCATAAGGATCGCACGATAGGTGGTAGCCTCGGCCTGAGCTACTGCTAGATCTCGCCGCGCCTGTTGGAGGTCCTCTGATAGGACTCTCTCTCTCTGCCGCACCCGCTGGACGTCCTCTGATAGGACTCTCTCTCTCTCCCTCCATATATCTACCTGTACTCGGAATGGGGAAAACAAGTCCTCATGCTAACCCGCGTTCCCCTGAGGCCTATAGGCAATCTGTGAGGAACTGGGGATCTGTGCTATCATGGAAATGTCTGTCATTGCCTGCTGAATCAGGGAATGCCACTCCTGCACATTAGCTGTGACAGTAGAACAGATTTTTTTTTTTTTGTTAGTACCATTCTATATCATCAAAACATTAATCAATCAATATAAACCTACTATACCTGGATCTCCCTCACGCCAGTAGGGATCATGATATGGTACCATCTGTGCCTGGGCACTGCTAGGCTCCCCTCGCTCAAATAATCTGTGCACGATGGGTGTAGGCTGGACGGTACTAGGAACAGGTCTCCGTATCGCCTCATGTTCCCCCTGTTGGGGAATAAGAGGTGGATCCAGAGCTATGGTATCATCTCCTGAATGGTGGGGAGCTGCATCCGATTCCTCCTCATCATCTCTATCCTCCTCCTTATCTTCCTCCTCGTCATCCTCATCCTCATCCGCATCATCACCTACGTCTCCCTCATCCTCCTCTCTATCTGTATCCTCCTCCTCCTCCTCCTCGGCACTGGACTGATCGCCTGTAGGTGGATCAGGATCTCCCGCCTCTTCATGATCCTCTCCCTCCTCTGGCTCCTCTGACCTGGATCCCTGGTCCTCATCTTGGTCTCCATGTCTCCATGGGCCTGGATAGCCTGTCGGATGATCTGGTGGAAAGATAGGACCTGGATATGATCTCATAAACCATGAGATGTACCTGCGCTATGCTCCAAGCTCTGCAGAGTAGTCAGTGACTACATCCTGATCAGATCCCTCTAAGTCTGTAGTCTCAATGTCATCTACCATCGGTCTCGATACTGCTCTAGGTCTGGGAAGGACCCGTGAGTGTCGAGTATAGATGGGCACATCGGCTGGAACACACTGCTCTAACCCGAACTGCCTCTGTACTTGGTCGAAGTAGAAGGGGACTATGATGTGTGCATATCATCCTTGCAGTAGGCGGTTCCTCTGTAGGCATGCTAACTGTCTCTCCATACCATCCCATCTGTGCATCCGTAGGTAAGGTCTCCACACTATCACCTCGGCTATTAGTCTGTCAAAAATCACTCTCCAATACAACAAATCTCCAAATCTCCACTCGCTGGTAAGTGGATAAGTGAACACCCTAGGTCGCTCGCTCGCTGTACTCAGCGGAAAGCCAACGGGCCTGGTGCATGTGAATTGCTCTAAAATCCACACCTACAGAAGTGTGCATGTCATCAAACTGAACCCCTGTCTGAATACATACTCCTCAAGGTCGTGATAGAGATGTGCAAGCATACTCCGACCCCAAGCATACACTCTCCTGTGTCTCTCCATCGCTCTGATACACCATGTGAGACCCCCATGCATGTGTGTCCCTTGCCCATTAGGGCAGACGGCTAGTGCTATGATGGCTATCATAAGGCGTCTCAGAAGGGGTACCTCCCCTGTAGGATGTAAGAGCCAGCTGACCATGATGCGACCTCTCGTCTCGCTCGGCATGACTCTCCCTATGCAATACATCTGCTCTCTCTGATGATCCTCCACCGATCGATCGGTCGCGTATGCAACTGTCGCTCCTCTGATAGGAAGATGAAGTATATGGTACACATCCTCAAGTGTGACCGTCAGCTCTCCTACTGGAAGGTGAAAAGTGCATGTGTCAGGATCCCATCGCTCCATCAATGCCATCAGCATCGCAGGATGGAACCGAATGGCCGGCATGAGAATCACAGACCACAATCCCACAATTGATAGTGTGTCTCTCTCTGACTGAGTCAGCCGCGGAATTTGATCTCGCAAAGTGCGAAGAATATGTCCCGCTGTATGCTCTCTCATGTATGGGAGACCCTGTAACATCAAAACATGACTGTAATCAGTACTCGATCATCAAAAACGCTAATGCAAATTGTCGTACATTGTATGCTACCCTTGTAACCCCTCGCCAGGCCCTGATTGGGGACCATGGCACCCTGTCA
This sequence comes from Cryptomeria japonica, assembly GCF_030272615.1. NCBI lineage: Eukaryota > Viridiplantae > Streptophyta > Pinopsida > Cupressales > Cupressaceae > Cryptomeria > Cryptomeria japonica. The sequence goes on along the minus strand of NC_081409.1, from coordinate 881,000,555 downwards.
GGGACCATGGCACCCTGAGTGGACCATGGCACCTTGTAAGGGACCATGGCACCCTGAAGGGACCATGGCGCCCCTGTCAGGGACCATGGCGCCCTGGGGGGACCAGGGCGCCCCACAGGGACCATGGCACCCTGGGTGGGCCCCGGTGAGCCTTCAAGGTCCGCATACGATCACGGAAAAGTTAAACATGCGAAGAATCAAAAGTCAAACGCTCAATCAACTCACCTCGTCTAGTGGCTCGTCGTCGATCACGGCCTGGCGCAGGATCTCGATCCTCGTGGGACGCTCCAGTCATCGCGAAGGCATGATGATGGCTAGGTGGGCTCCGCTGCACTGAATAGTATTTTGAAATCAACAAAGTGACAAATGTGTCACTTTCAAAGTATATACTCTCATTTGTTTATCTTCACTTTTTGAAACCCTAATTCTCCTCTGTCATTCATTTTATCATAACTTGAGTTTGGGAGATGCGATTTTCGAACCGTTTGTTGCGTTGGAATCGTATTTTCCTTCTCTTACTCTTGGGATGTTCCAAAAAGTTCTCTGATGAAGCCTATTTAGTGAACACCCCTCATAAATACTCTCTTAGACAATTTGTCGCAAGTAAACATGCTACCCTGTTTCACCTCCCTAATAAGCAAGTCGAAACAGGGGGGGACATATAGCTACTCACAGATTTCATCACTTTCCCTTGTAAGCATTAGGTGATTTTATGATCTAACGTTTGTTTTGTAGGGTGCGGTTCCTAACTGTGTACTGCAGATACCGCTGGGGGCTTCGTCCGACAACTTATGGATATATCCTTTTTCAAATAATGTTTACTTTTATGTACTTTAGCTTGCATATGCACGTAGTACTCATATGACCGCTAAGGTGGGGGCTAAATGTAGTGTCGTAAATTGTACGCACTTGCTAGGGTGGTACAATTTCACACCTAGTTTAGCACCCGCCTTAGTGCATTTTACATTCTGCATTGCATTTCTCCTTAAGCACTTAATTAATCAAATTAATTAGGTCTAAGGTCCTATTTCATCATTCTCTACATCATAAAATTGGGCCCTTTTCACTAAAGCGCGCCCTTCGCATTTTATTCCTCCAATACACCACTTAATCAAAAACCCTAATTAAGTCCTATTTCGAACTTGGGGGCTTGATTTCGGGGTCAAATCATCTCGAAATCACCTGTAACTTCGGGATTCTCTCTCAAATCATCATATCCGACGGCCCTGAAAATTTGGTGAAAAGTTGTCGGGACCGTGGCGCCCGGAGTGCAACATGGTCCCGAACATTTTTCCCGAAATTTTAGGAGCGCAATCCAATCATAAAATAAAGCTTAACCCCAAGAAATTGGTGGGATATTCAATCTCTAGGTCGGCCAAAATACGAATTTACGACCTAGGGTTTCATACATAAGAGCTCTCTTTCCTCATTTGAAGGGATCCGATTTTTGGTTTCCAGGAACTTCATATGCAGCAAAGGAGTAGATCTTTGAAGACTTCAACAACATTCAACATCCTTCTATCAAGCATATATCAAAGTCATTCATCCACTTAGGGCTTGGAAGAAATTGAAGAACAATAGGAGATTACCGACTGAAGATTGGCTTGTACTCCTCCCTTGAGGGTTGGGTATGATTTCATGTTGTTTTCATGTCTTTACATAAGCTTTAGTACATCATTTATTCATGCTTTAGATCACATTGCATTTTGATTTAGAGAATTTACACTATCATTTACAAGCAATTAGGGTTTACTTTCTAGGTTGCTCTAGTTTGCTTTCTTGCATTTTAGGACCTTGCACACACACTAGGTCTGCACACACAATACATTTTACAAAACAACTTGGCTATTCGTGGACGTGGAAATCACCGAAGCGGGGGTTTGACTAAGGCAAAACCCTATATAGCCGCCCATACACCCCTTTTCAGATATCATTGCAGGGTTCGGGATTCGGACGACGCCGCGAGATACAGATCCGGAGAGAGAAGGTCGAGACAACACTCTGTATCAAATTGCAGAGCAGAAGATTGGGACAGGGGCGCTGGCCACCCTGGTCCTGCCAGGACAGGGGCATTGGGCGCCTTGGTCCCTGAGACAGAGGCGCTGGGCGCCCTGGTCCTTCGGACAGACAGCTTTTAGACAGCTTCCCGATAGTGTTTCAGAGTGCAGAACAGCAGTTTCCGGTGCAGTTTTTAGGATAGTGGCGCCCGCGCCCCCGTCCCGAACATTTTCAGTCCGATTTTGACTCCGGGTACACATCTGCATTCTTATTTCATCCTTATATTTATAGCTGTTCATTGTTTAATCTCAATTCTGCAATCTTGTTATTAGTTCATACTTGCATTTTGGGATTAGGGTTTGAACTTGCATTACTTGATCTTACAATTTCAACAAGGGAATAGAAATCCTAATAGATATCCCGTGGCTCTCTCTTTCACGAAAAGAAGTAGCCAATTGTGCGATATCTCTAGGCTCTTTCGTATTCCATAATGTGTGTCAAAAGGTAGGATTAGGGCACGATTAACCTAGTCTCGCTTTTTCCCCTACACACCCATACACTTCTATTCATCTAATGCATACATTAATAGAGCTACTTTAGATGACTCCCAATAATTAATAATACTTAATAGTATTTAGGTCTATTAATATAATGCATACCCTAATCGATTGTTGTAATAGAAACTCATAGGACCAGATGGCTCATTTGTATGTCTGATGGATGCCAATAAATGTTTTGCCGAAGTTTTATGAGTTTTTCGCACTTTGAGTACATAAGTGTGATGGACGATAGGGTGTGGCCCAGATTTATCGGACGAGTTGGAGAGAAAACCAAAAATTTTCCTAGGGTGAACTTGGATAAATGGACATGCACGAGAAGATGGTTCACTACCATCACAAGCGGATTGAAAGTTAGGGCCTTGTGTAGCTTTTCATTATACTCATCTAATGGTTTTTGTCACAAACGAGAAAGTGTTGCCAAGGGAAATGGATCTAGGTCTTCCAAAACCAAGAGGGGTTTTTTTAGAGGGTCATAACAGGACCTTGTAGGATTAGACGGCTCATTCATATGTCTCATGGGTGCCAAGAAACGTATCACCAAAGTTTGACAACTTTCACAATTTGAGCACTTAAGTGTGATGGTCAGTAGGGTATGGCTCAGATTGATGAGATGAGTTAGAGAGAAGAATGAAGGCATTCATAATGTAAACTCAGCCACTCGAATGGGTAAAAGCTGATGGTTCGATGCCATGATGAATGGATTTAATGTTAGGGCATTGTGCAACTTTTCATTATACTCATCTGATGCTTTTTTTTGCAACCAAGAAAGTGTCGCTAGAAGAAATTGGATCGAAGTCTGCCAAAACTAAGAGAAGTTTTTGTATAGTGTTGTAACACAACCTCATAGGATTAGACAACTCATTCATATGTCTCACAAATATTGAGAAATGCATCGCCAAAGTTTGACAATTTTTCATGCTTTCAGCACTCAAGTGTGATGGCTAGTAGGGTGTGGCCCAGATTGATCAGATGAGTTTGAGAGTAGAACAAAGGAATTCATAGTGTTAAACCAGCCATATGGATGTGTACAAGATGATGGTTTGGTGTCATGAAAAATGGATTGAAAGTTAGGGCATTGTGCATATTTTTATTATACTCATCTAATGTTTTTTGTTGCAACCGAGAAAGTATCACCAGAAGAAATTGGATCCTTGTATACCAAAACCGAGAGAGGTTTTTGTAGAGTGTCATAACATGACTCTGTAGGATGAAAAAAATTATTCACATATCTCATGGGCATCGAGAAATGCATCGCCGAATATTGACAATTTTGAGCACCTTAAAAACTTAAGCGAGTTCGCCAGTAAGGTGTGTCCCACATTGATCAAGAGAGCTCGAGAGAGGAACGAAGGCATTCCTAGCATAAAATAGACCATCTCAAAGTGTATGGTCTATATTTTTGATGCCATGACCAACAAATTGAAAGTTAGGGTGTTGTACCACTTTTCATTATACTCATTTGATGCTTTTTGTCGCAACCATGAAAGTGTCACCAAAAGAAATTGGATCCTAGTCTACCTAAACCAAGAGATTTTTTGTAGAGTATCATAACATGACCCCATAGGATTAGATGAATCCTTCGTATGTCTCATGAGCACTAAGAAATAAGTCACATAATATTGACAATTTTGAGCACCTTGAACACTTAAGCGAGTTCACTGGTAGGGTGTTTCCTGACATCAATCAAGCGAGTTAGAGAGAGGAGTAAAGGCATTCCTAGTGTAAACCCGGCCACTTAGACACATATGCATTGATGGTTTGGTGCCATGATGAACAGATTTAAAGATGGTAAATTGTGCAACTTTTCATTAAATGCATGTGACACTTTATCTCGTAACCGAGAAAGTGTGGCCATAAGAAATTGGATCCGAATCTACCTGAATTGAGAGAGGTTTATTTAGAGTGGCATATCATGACTCCATAGGATCATATAGCTCATTCATATGTCTTACGAGAACCAAAAAATGTGTTCAAATATTGACTTTTTTTACACTTTGAGCACTATGGGGATTTTGTTGCTAGGGTGTAGCCCGCATCGATCAAACTATTTTGAGAGAGGAACGAAGGCATTCCTAGCGTAAAACTAACCACCATGATGCATAAATACTAACGTTTTGGTGCCACAACAAATGGATTGAAAGATGTGGCATTGAACAACTCTTCATTGAAAACATGATGCTTTTTCTTGCAATCGATAAAGTGTTGCCACAAGCAATTGTATCCGAGTCTACCTGAACTGAGAGAGGTTCTTTTCGAGTGGCATCTCATGACCCTGTAGGATCAAATGGCTTGTTTGTATGTCTTATGGTTGCCAATAAATGTGTTTCTGAATTGTGACAAATTTTCACACTTTGAGCACTTTAGGGATTTTGCTGCTAGAGTGTGGCCCGCATTGATCGAGCGAGTTTGGGAGAGTAACAAAGGAATTCCTCATGTAAACCCAGCCACCCAAATGTGTATGCACTGATTGTTTGGTGTCATGGCAAGAAGATTGAAAGATGAGGCATTGAGAAAGTTTTCATTGAACTCATGTGATGCTTTTTCTCGCAACCGAGAAAGTGTCACCACAAGCAATTTGATCCAAGTCTACCTAAACTGAGAAAGGTTTTTTAAGAGTTTTATCTCATGGCCTTGTAGGATTAGATGAATTGTTCATATGTCTTACAGGAACCAAGAAACATGTTACCGAATTTTGATGATTTTCACACTTTGAGCACTTTAAGGATTTTGCTGCTAGGGTGTGGCCTACATCGATTGAGAAAGTTTGAGAGAGGAACAAAGACATTCCTAGTGGAAACATGGCCATGTGGATGCATATGTGCTAATGGTTTGGTGCCCAATGAGTGGATTGAAAGATGAGTCATTGAGCAACTTTCCATTAAACTCATGTGAGGCTTTTTCTCGCAATCGAGAAAGTGTCACCACAAGCAGTTGGATCTGAGTCTACCTAAACCGAGAGAGGGATTTTTAGAGTGGCATCCCATGGCCCCATATGATCAGATTTTTTGTTCATATGTCTTATGATCATCAAGAAGTGTGCTGCCAAATTTTGACAATTTTGAGCACTTTGAGCACTTTAAGGATTTTGCTGCTACAATGTGACCTGAATCGATCGAGCAAGTTAGAGAGAGGAATCAAAGAATTAATATAATAAACCTGATCACCTAAATGCATACATGCTGAAAATTCAATGCGACAATGAGTATATTGAAAGATGAGGCATTGAGCAACTTTTCATTAAACTCATGTGACGCTTTTTCTCGCAACTGAGAAAGTGTCACCACAAGCAATTGGATTTGAGTCTACCTGAACTAAGAGAGGTTTTTTTAGAGTGGAATATCACAACCTTGAAGGATCACACAACTCATTTGTATGTCTTACGGGTGCCAAGAAACGTGTTTCCAAATTTTGACAATTTTGAGCACTTTGAGCGATTGACAACAAGTGAGCAATTTTTACATTTTTATCCTATTGGCCTAAAACTTCAAAAAATGATCCCATATGATCTCTAATGGTCCAAAATGACATGATTTACATAAAATAACAAAAAACAAAACAAATTTTTTTTTTTGATATTATGATGCCTCGAGTATTCAAAAATACAAGTCATATGTACATATATCCAAATATGATTGAGATTACAATTATTTGTTTTTACATTTAATGCATTGAATGATCTGGGAATGCTATACACTTTATCATGTCTAGTATCATCTCATGGTCAGAATCACGAACCTTCCATAGGTTCTTGTTTAGTGGTCTACCCCCTTATTTGATCAATTGAACATTTGATGCAACAACAAGGTTAGAATAATGAATAATCTTGCTATGTGTTTTGAAGTCCTTGAACAACTACAAATTAGACTTCTTCATTGGGTACCTACTAAGCCATATACCTATAACAACCACTAATCTTGTGGGGTACTCAATATTTTCTCCATCTACCACAAGGCCATCCGATTTCTCTTTTTCCTCCACACAATGACACAAATAATAATATGTTTCTTCTTCATTATCTTCAACTACAATAACTACAAAACATGCCTTGCAATGGTAGTGAGATGAATTTAGAAAACAAGTAAGGTAAAATATTTTGCATGTGGATAATTTACTTGGTTGGACTAAATCTGACACACGGTCAAAGTCAACTAATGCTTCCATTTGTGTGAGTTGGAGCGCACTCGAAGGTCGATATGTCTCAAGTGAGATTAGAGGCTTCATACACCATTCATCCACCCACTCATTTGACTCACACTCATTATAGGATCCATCTCTACATGAAGAACAATAACCTGCTATCTATCGCGTATGAATAGTTCATGAACTTGCATTAGAGCTTTGAAAAGAGTGTAGCTCACTTGATCCTGTCAATGTACAATAATCTTTGAATTTTTCAATGTTAGTATCATCTACCAACTAAAAAAATATGGGAACTAAAGACTTACCTTCATTACCTGGACTAATTGTAGTATTAGACCATTGAAATATTGATTTTGCATCTTTCAAGTTTGCATTCTCTTTTTACTTTAACTTTTCTCGTGCTAAAGATCTTTTAATACATGCTCCTGCACCATCATGCTCCCCCTTTCCATGTCAAACCTCAAATAAATTCCACATATGTTGAACACCGGTCAGCTTATGCATCTTATTCAACCAATAAAACATCCAAGAGTTCTTGAATTGTGAAGCACAATTATTTTAGCATATGATATATTGACGGAATGATATGCCTCGACTAGCTAAATCATCATAGAATATTTGAAAAAAACCTTACACAAACTCTATAGAGTGTGAGAAATCATCACTGATGTAAAAATGATACTCCCTCAATATCTTTATATCTTCCTCCATACTATCATGCGGATGAATGAATACTATATGCACAAATATAGCAACCTTTGTGGAGTTGTAATATTCTGATTTCACCTCATTCTATGTAGTTCTTTGTGTTGGTGTAAATAATTATTCATCATGGATATTATTACACTTACTTAAGTTTACTTAGGATAATGCATTTCATAGTAGTTTGGATATGAGACACTTGGGTGTTTGTGCCACATTGGGATAGTGTGTGTAGGAGAAATTCCACCTTTTATGGTGTTGATCTTGTTATTACACTATCATATCCACTTTTGTGGAGTGATAATTCCACCTTCGGTGGGTGATCCACCTCATGTGGAATATTATATTATTTCTCCTACCTACCCTCACCTATTTCCTACCTACCCTTGTTTCTTATTGAGCCACATGTCATGTTTGTGTGCTCACATATCCCTAGCCTTGCTTATATAAGCAAGCTAATCTACATTGTATGTAACGATTGAATCCAGTTGATTATTGATCATTTTCTATTGATGAGAATACAATTTATTCTTGTCTTATATTGTGTCTCCATTTTGTACATTTCATTGAGCTCTTGACCTTGGCAAAATCTAACATGGTATCAGAGCCATTGAGGCTTCATTGATTCATCTTGAAGAGACATTATTGCGATGTCAAGAGGCAAATCTGAGGAGCAGCATCTTTTGGAGGCGTCCTAGACTAGATCCGACCCCGCCATTGCATCCAGAAGGCCGTTTCCATGAATTTTGGTTATAAAGTCGACCTATTTTGGTGAGAAATTTTTTTTCTCCAATTTTGCTATAATCGTACAGATTTTCAAAATTTTATTAATATTTTTCAAAAAAAAAAAATTAATTTTTCTGAAAAATCTTTTCGAAAAATCAAAAAAAAAGAAAAATTGAAAAAAATTGAAAAAGCGAATCAAAAAAAAAAAATCAAAAAGAAAAAACAAAAAAAATCAAGTTTTTTGGGGGGTCTGTAGACCCCCCCTCATGACCCCATACTGTAGGTCTGCCATTCGCCACGTACTTGCTCTGCAGACTCCACCCGTGTCGTACCTGTTCGTCCCGTACCCTGTGCCTTGCACGACGCTGCCGCCACCATGCCAGCTCCTCTCGCCGACCGCCCGCGTCCTCCCGCCACCACCGTGCATGCCCTAGAAACCACTCTCTGGCTCTTGTCCTCACGACGCCGATCTTCCTCTCTGATAGCACCCGCTTCGCCGCCGATCACCTAGACCAGAGGAAACCGCGCCCGCCATGTGGCAGGTGGCCACTGGCCCGTGGGTACAAACTGACATGTCATCTCGGTACGGATCACACAGTCATCTGCCATGCAGACCTACCCAGTCAGCTTTTCTGTACGCACTGTATAGTGCATAGTCAGCAAATACCGTACGATACAGATTGCACAGTCATCTGCCACGTCATCCGTCCATACAGTACGGACGACCAGTCGGTAGAGGGCGAAGTTTTGTGACGGTCATACGGCTGTCAAATTTAACCCAGTGACTTGCTGATGTTAGCGCCACATCAGCAGGGTTTGAAAATTTTTGGACCCCCCTCTCATTTGCATTTTTGATTTTGCAGTTCAACTTCAAATGGCCATAACTTGCTCATTTTTGCTCCTTTTTGGGTGCAATGTTTTTTGAAATGGGCTAGAATTTGGTTCTCTCTGCAGTGGTGAAGAAATTTTTTGATTTTGATGCATGAATGTTTCATAAAAAGCAGTTTTTGGTGACTGTACCTGAGTAATCCTAGTTTTTGCAACTTCAGAGGCTTCGTTTGGGGTCATACGACCTCCTTTTCAGGTGCCATTTTTTTTGAAAGTGCATATTTTTTTGTCTAATTTTACATGGTGCTATCAGATTGATACCATTGTAAGTAGAAATTATACTTTCAGATTTTGGCCATTTTTGGCTCTCTTGGTACTTGTATATTTGCTTGAATCTCAATTAGATTCATTGCACTATTGATTGAAGTCTCTTGTATCTCATTTGAGAAGTTGTAAAATTTGCATCATAAGTCCACTTTGCCTTGTTTTGCAAGTGGCTCATTGTAATTGCACTAAGTATAAAGTGTCAAAATCATCACTTTGGGGGGGGGGTACTTTGATTGAGTGAATTTGGGGGGGGTGTCTCTTGTGTTTTTGTGCTCTTGTGTTCCTTCCTTTTTTGCTGCTATGGGTTCTTCTAAGTTTCCTCTCTTAACTCCACATAATTATGCTACTTGGAAAATTGATGCATGGAGTAAACTTATGGAAAAAGGACTCACTCATTACATTGATGGAACTATTGTTGCTCCAGCTGATCCCAAGGTTGATCCAGTTGGTCACTTGGATTGGCTCACTAAAAATATCATGCCAATTGGTACCTTAAGAAAATATGTATCAAAGGATCTCATTTTTCATATTGAGAAATGTACTCTAATCAAGGATGCTTGGCAAAAGTTTCAAGACTTGTATGGTCAAGTTGATGAGATTAGGGGATATCAAATTGATAGTGATCCCACCATGTTAGATCCCAAAAAATTTGATACTATACAAGATTATGTCACTAAGGCAAATGAGTTGAGGGCACAACTCAAAGATTGTGGCATTGATAAAAAGGATACTCAATTGATATTCAACTTGATAGGCAAGCTTCCACAAGAATATGCAGCATTTGTTTCTAGTTTCCAAACCCATAGGATGACAATGGGTTCAAGCTACAAAATGCCTACATTTGATGCTTTCAATGAAATGTTGATGATGGAACAAACTAAGTTGATAAGCATGGGCATTCTTAAGGCTTCTAAGTCTCAAGCATTAGTGGCAAATCAAGGGAACAAAGGAAATCAAGGAAAGGACAACTCAAACAAGAAGAAATGGCAATCAAAGCCTAAGGAAAAAGCACCATCTTCTCCAAAACAAGGAGATTCATCCTCTTCCAAGAGAGATAATTCACCAAAGAGGGAGAGACCTACTTGTGCTTATTGTAAAAAGATTGGTCATGAGGAGCATCGTTGCCATTCTAAGAAGATTGATGAACTTACACATATTATCAAAAAGCATAACATAGATTTGCCTAAAGTCTACAAGAAGGATGATTCATCAACTTCCACTTCCTCACATTCAAAAGGAAAAGGGCAAGCATTCATGGCTTCTACAAGTAGGAAGACTCACTCTTTTGGAACAAGAAAAGGAAAAGCTCTATGTGCTACTTTCAGTCATAATTCAGAGAGATGGCTTCTAGATTCAGGGGCTTCTCATCATATGGCATCTTCGCAGTCTATGTTCTCTACATTTGAGCCTTGCACCATGCCACAAATTTTGATGGGCAATCATACATACATGGATGTGATTGGGAAAGGATCTATTGACATTGGGGATAACTCCTTCAATGATGTTTTGTGTGTACCCCACTTGACAAACAATCTCCTTTCTATCTATCAAATCACACATGGCGCAACTAAGAGAGTTGTGGAGTTCACACCTGACTCAGTTTTCATTAGAGACTTGGAGACTAGAGCTATTATTGCAACTGGGGTGGTTGATCATGCATCTCGGTTATACTCCTTTTCAGATTTTGTTGATGATGATGATTTCACATTTGATGATTCTACACATGATGATCACACTTCTTGTGATGGTTCAAATTTTGAGGAGAACTTTGGACACTTGAACATGGGGATTCTCACATGTAACCCCATTCTTGAGTCTTGTATTTCATCTCCTCATATTGATATCACATCACCTATTGCACCTAATGATACAGATAGTGCGACAGTTTTGCCTTCATGTGATTCAGTGCAGTAGGATATTCATTGTCTTCTAGCTTCAGATTCATGGGATGATTTCTTGACAGATATTATAGGTTTGTTTGTGGAATCCTACATTGCAGATTTGGGAGACATCATTGATGACATTCATCTTCTCTTTGATGAAGGTGATCCTTCTTCGATTGTTGCGAGGGCACACTCTGACCCTCTTGTTCATTCTCTACATGATCATTCTTTCGAGGTTGACATGATTGTGGATACTTATGTACAGCAGTTGGAGGAGGTCTCTTTATTTTTTGAGGAGACATGTGAATCTTTGGGACATGTTCTACATCCATCTCCACTAGATCTTGGAGTGCCTTTTTCAGCAGTGTGGCATAGTTTACCACCTTTGGAGGGGGTATCTTAAGCATCGACATGGGGACACTTGAGCAGTTTTTAGAGATTCCTTTCATCATGAGTTTTCTTCATACATCTTCCCTTCATGATTGGGGAGACTTCATGGATACACCTTTGGTTTTGTTTCTTCCTAAGGGGAGGAATGTTGTTCGACGTTCGTGGAGCAGTTTCTTCATACATCAAGCTTCTTCCATTGGTGCAGATTCTCCATTGAGGGGGGGTCGCAGTTTGACTTCTCTTCTTCTCTCATATGGGGGGGACTTTTTCCTCACATGGGGTTTTGTTCCTCACATAATTATTTGAGAGTTTTTGTATAGCTTTCATCTCTCTTTTGGGGGAGGGTTTTTTCCCATTGGGTTTTTCTCTCTTTCCCTACTTTGTGAGAGTTTTCATTGCATTGGTTTGCATGCATTTGCATTTGTACATGGGTACCTAACATGGCCTCGTAGCCGGGACCCATCTTGCATTGCTTAGTTTCATTGTAGACTTAAGTGCATTCCCCTAAGTTGCACTTAAGGGGGGGTGTTGGTGTAAATAATTATTCATCATGGATATTATTACACTTACTTAAGTTTACTTAGGATAATGCATTTCATAGTAGTTTTGATATGAGACACTTGGGTGTTTGTGCCACATTGGGATAGTGTGTGTAGGAGAAATTCCACCTTTTATGGTGTTGATCTTGTTATTACACTATCATATCCACTTATTGTGGAGTGATAATTCCACCTTCGGTGGGTGATCCACCTCATGTGGAATATTATATTATTTCTCCTACCTACCCTCACCTATTTCCTACCTACCCTCACCTATTTCCTACCTAACCTTGTTTCTTATTGAGCCACATGTCATGTTTGTGTTCTCACATATCCCTAGCCTTGCTTATATAAGCAAGCTCATCTACATTGTATGTAACGATTGAATCCAGTTGATTATTGATCATTTTCTATTGATGAGAATACAATTTATTCTTGTCTTATATTGTGTCTCCATTTTGTACATTTCATTGAGCTCTTGATCTTGGCAAAATCTAACACTTTGCAAATTAAACAATTGAAATGATTGTATCAAGTGGAAATGTATCCTTGCATAACTTAAATTGTGATTCCAACCAACGAGCTTGATTGTTATGTCTTGCATGCTCATACACTACAATCTATTGAAAGATGTCAATTAACTGACACAATGGAATTTTGTCACTAACCAGTTTACACCTTTTTGCTTCTTTGCCATCTTTTAGCATGTAGGCCACTAACTTATATTTTCTAAATTCCACTAATTCATTACCAATTTCATGTGTACTATCCATATGTTGACAAATTTTTAAATGTTGCAATCCACCACATTGAACACATGTGCCATCCAAGCAACACTTGTTGTAATATAGTTGACCATTCACTCTTTTACATAAGATGGTAGATATGAATTCCCTTGTAGATGTTGGTGGACCATTTATGTTGCATTCTTGCAAAATATTGTTAGCATGCAAATCTATATATATGTGTCCATAAACATCATAATGGTTAGAAAAATCAATATGTACTCTACAATAACAATTTTGTGCATGTGTGATCTATTTTGACATAAAAGGGCTTCACCATTTTAAAGAATATTTGACTAATTTTAATTTGAGGATACATACGTTGAAACTTGGCAAAAAATTATGTTTGAGTAATATCAAAAAAATGTTTCAGATGTGGATCACGGATTTTACTACCAATCCTCCTTCTTACAACATCTATTTGATTAGGAGAAACCCTTGTATTATTCTTCCAAAAA